>NC_133329.1:47618078-47843078 GCF_042186555.1 Aquarana catesbeiana
TCGGTGTGAAAAAATGCTTTCCCAATTTCCCAATGGCGCGGTTTACATCCGGCGAAATCTAAGTCATAAAATGCTCGTAGCTTCCGGTTTCTTAGGCCATAGAGATGTTTGGAGCCACTCTGGTCTCTGATCAGCTCTATGGTCAGCTGGCTGAATCACCGGCTGCATTCTCAGGTTCCCTGTTGAGACAGGAGAGCCAGAGAAAAACACGGAAGACGGTGGTGGGGGGGGCATTCCCTCCCACTGCTTGTAAAAGCAGTCTAGAGGCTAATTAGCCACTAGGATTGCTTTTACATGAAAGCCGACCGCTGGCTGAAAAGAATGATACCAAGATGATACCTAAACCTGCAGGCATCATTCTGGTATAACCACTCAAAGTCGTGAATGGCGTACCTCAAGACAAAAAAATGCTTAACAATAAAACACAGTAAACAAAAAAGTATAAAAAATTGCATACCTGAAAAGCAAACATGATAAAACATAATAATTAAACATTGCAGAATAGAATACAATAAAAAAGAGCAGAACAATAGAGAGAGAATAGAGAGAGAGAGAACAATAAAACGACAACTATTTTTTTTTTATTTTATATATATATATATATATATTTTTTTTTACACTTTTTTTGTAACAAACTTTTATAACTGTAACCGGTTCCAGGTTCGGGTCTCTCAAAATGTGATGGCATCTTGGGAGACCCTATGAAAGTGTACCTAGTCTGTGCAATGCTGTACCCTACGCTAATACTCAACTAGTGCATGGTAGCGTTCAAAACATTCACCAATGCAAAGACCAGGATTGTCAGGACAGGAGGGACAATAATAGCGGGTGTCACGCCTATATCCGCGCTTGCTGCAGACACAACATCTTTTTTGGGGGGGTTCGCTGGGTAGGGGTACTCGGGAGGACATAAAGAAAATGCCTCTCATGCAGCCGACTGCATTTGGTTGGGGATGTGAATGGGGGAAGTACGGGCGCTGCAGAAGCGGTGGGTTCCCAATTAGGATTGGCGAATGCAGCAGGAAGGGCATTATGGGCACGACGGGCCTGTGTTTGTCTTCTTGGTGGCAGCGGGACACTACTTGTGCTTGCCACCTCACCAGCTTGAACTGCATTTATGGAACTCGCCACGTCACCAAGTGTTACTGCAGTGCTGGTTTGACTAAGAATGGGGTGTACTAGGCCGCTGGTGCTTGCCAGTTCACTAAAATGCTGCCAAAAAAACTGTTAGCGATCGCAGGGCTCAGGCCTGACTCTGCGAACGCTGCAGTTATACGTTTAGTGTTTTGTAAGTGACAGTGATCGATCGATACTGCACTTGGGTGGGCTGGGCTGGACCGGGCGGAGGGGCAAAACGCAGGTGCTAGCAGGTATCTGGGCTGATTCCGCTAACACTGTGTTTTTGGGAACCCTAAACTGCTGGGGAGCTAGTATAGATCTGATCGGATCAGATATTGATCCGTTCAGATACTATACCACTAAGGGAGGTGTACGGTGCGTGCGTGGGTGTTAGCGGTACTGGCGCTAATCTGACGCTGCCTGGGGCTGGTGCTTGCCAGTTCACCAAAATGCTACCAAAAAAACTGTTAGCGATCGCAGGGATCAGGCTTGACTCTGCAAACGCTGCAGTTATGTGTTTAGTGTTTTGTAAGTGACAGTGATCGATCGATACTGCACTTGGGTGGGCTGGGCCGGGCGGAGGAGCAAAACGCAGGTGCTAGCAGGTATCTGGGCTGATCCCGCTAACACTGCATTTTTGGGAACCCTAAACTGCTGGGGACGCTAGTATAGATCTGATCGGATCAGATATTGATCCGTACAGATACTATACCACTAAGAGAGGCGTATGCTGCGTGCGTGGGTGTTAGCGGTACTGGCGCTAATCTGACGCTGCTTGGGGCGACGCATATCACCGCCGGGGGATCAGGGGGCTAAACCTTTATTCGGTAATAAACGGCGGGTGCCCTGACACTATAAAAAATAAACGAACTAACCAGCGTCACTCGTAACAGTTATACGGTGATCAGTGGTGAAAGGGTTAACTAGGGGGCAATCAAGGGGTTAAAACATTTATTAGATAGTATATGGGGGTCCCTGACGCTATAAAACGTGACGGCGAACCTAAATATTTACGTCCCTAACTAGCGTCACCAGCGACACTAATACAGCAATCAGAAAAATGATCGCTTAGCGACACTGGTGACAGGGGGTGATCAAAGGGTTAAAACTTTATTAGGGGGGGTTAGGGGGGGGTGTCCTAGACCTAAAGGGGGCTAACACTCACTGCCCTACCACAGTAACTGTCACAAACTGACACCATGCAGTAATCAGAAAAAAAAAAACTGCTTGGTGTCAGTGTGACGGGGGGAGGGGTGATTGGGGGGTGATCGGGGGGCGATCGGGGGGGGGATTCGGGGGTGTTTTGTGTGCCTGGCATGTTCTACTGTGAGGTGTAGTGTTTGTGCACTCACATTGCTGTCTTCTCTCCTCGGCGCCGGAACGGAAAATACAGAGCCGAGGAGAGATGACATAATTTCCTTTGCTGCTGTTTAGCATACAGCAGCAAAGGAATGTTCTGATTGGCCGGCGGTGATCGCGAGGGGGGGGCCACGAACGGATGGCCTCTCCCTCACCTCCGATCGCCGGGGGACAAAAGAGGACCGCCTCGTGCACCGGGGGGGTCCGATCGGACCCCCCACCCGTGGGAGGCAGATCACGTGTATGTACATGATTCTGCTTGCCCGTGCCGCCTTGCCGACGTACATCGGCGTGAGGCGGTCCTCAAGTGGTTAAAAGAAAGACTCCCCTTGATCTCATAAATATCAGTAGAAGAACAAATATTACCATTACCTTTCACATTATTAGTAGAAGCCATAATCCTACGTGTTTTAACTTAGGAAATTCCACTAGAAATGCTCACACTCATAGTATGTATTATCAGAAACAGACTGATTGCACCATCGTGACAAGGAAGTGAGGTTATACAAATATGATCTAAGAGGGGATTGTAAGGATATTTTAGCTTGCTGTCCACCATTTTAAAAGACTGTATCCATTTTAGAATAATATGTATATGTGACGTTTATGAGAAGTTAAGTTTCAATTTCTTATAAATGTCCTGACTTCTTTTAAATGATGTGCTAGCCCCTTTCCTGTTAGCCTTTTCCTGTTTCTATATGAAAAAATAGGGCGTTATATTGTTTTATACACGTACTCATTAATTTCCACTCTTGCTTGCTAGATAAAACATCCTGTATGTCTGTATCTTTACCATATATTAATGAAAGGGTTGAACTTTTGTTGTGATGTCATTTTGGTTATATAAGTGGAAACACGGAAATAAATCGAGGAGATCATTCTGAGAACTGCATGTCTTGTATGCGTGTCATAACTTTCATCAGAATGGTCTCCAGATCTGAATGTGTTTGAAGGAACACTCTAGGCAGGATATCATACAAGGGTTCACTTGCTTTTAGAACATCCCTACACCCCATCAAATATCAATCAGTGCACAGCTCAATTCAAATAAATAAATTAGATAAGTTCAAAAAGAGTATTGCCAACAGAACATAAACATGCATAAAATTGCATAAAAATTGCATAAATTTCATGTGATAAACACACTAATGATGTGTATATAAATGTGCTTGAATTATATAAATTCAATAGTTAAATAAATGCATGAATGTCTTACAAACAGGAAGTCAGCAGGCAATAATGTTTTTTTCCAGCAAGTTCAGCAGCCTATTACAAAGCAACTACAGAGTACAGAAGAACATGAATGGCAATCTTGGTGAAGTTAGGAGATCAGCAAAAAGGACATGGAAAAGAAAACTTTGGTCGGAGTTCTGCTTTAATGGCTGTGTGTTGAGTTTTTTTGAGAGGACAGCAAATTTACATTGTTATACAAGTTGTACACTCACTACTTTACATTGTAGCAAAGTGTCATTTCTTCAGTGTTGTCACATGAAAAGATAGAATAAAATATTTACAAAAATGTGAGGGGTGTACTCACTTTTGTGAGATACTGTATATTGGTAAGAAATCACCATAGGCTTAAAGAACTCAGGAAATTGTTGTGGTGTACTATTGAGTGTCTGAACAAATTCATCTTGTTATTAAGCTTTTTACTAATTGCCGTAATCGGCTGGAGGCACTGTCTTTCAACTATATTTATTATTCAGGCACCACCCTTTTATTAATCATTTACAATTTGCCAAGCTTATCCTTTTTATCTAATTACATATTCCCCAAATTTATCACAATTCGATTTTTAAAACACACACTCACGACAACTCACCTTCCTCTGAGAGTGGACGTGGCTTCTGTACTGTTACTTTCACTTCTCCTGAGCTATAATCACAAAGCTCTTACCTGTTCTGCTGATAGTTTCGGGTTTCCTGCAAAACCCTCAGGAAATAAAAATCTGTTGCAACACATCCAAAAGCCGTACAGTAAGAAATGGAGCTGTTAATTATATTAAGTGAATTCTAAGCTTCCACGTATTACTGTGTATGGCACTGAAAACAATATTAACCGCTTGCAGACCACCCCACGTACATGTATAGCACACCCTCGTAGGGACTGCTGATAACCTGGATCCCCCACTACTGCACAGCCAGGCACACAGAATCTTCACAAGCACCCCAGAGACAGAGAACAGTCTGTAGCTTTATTTTTATATTTTATTAGGGGTTTCAACTTGGATAGGGATGGGATGTTATGGGATGCCCACTTTAGGTGAGAAAGAAGAAAAAGGTGCGTGATCTAGCACACAGATCAAAATGATATAGTTTATTCTAAACAGAGTAGATGAGTACAAAGGAATTACTACGTATTTATTAAAACTAGGTTACAAAATATTCATTTAAAATGAGTTAAGCCCATGCAAGGGCAAACGCTCAATGGTAGGTTGACGTGTTTCGAGGGGTTCCCACTTCATCAGAGCCTTGGAAAACAAAGGGAGGTCTGTATAGTGTGGTAGGTTTACATAGAGAGGAGTGGCTGAGTGGGAGATGTATCACATGATGGGTGATGTATTCTGCTTGTCTCGAGTGGTATCCACATCCCAGTGCTCTATATAAAACAAATACAAGATATATATGTGTAGGTAGGTTATAGATGAAGAGACACTTAGTGTCTCTTCATCTACAACCTATTCTATTTTATTTGAGAATCAATCCTGATGTACTGACGGCCTATCTCATTTTTGAAAATGTCAGGACAGTACAAATACCCCCAAATGACCCAGTTTTGGGAAGTAGACAGTCCAAGGTATTTAGTAAGAGGCATGGCGCCTTTTTTTTAATCGCTTGCTGACCAGCCACCGTCGTTTCCATTTTTTATCTAACTGCTGCATCTGTTCAGTGCACACATATGACATATGACACATATGGGAGCTATGACCATAGGCGTGTGCAGGGTGTGTGCCTGGTGTGCCTGGGCACACCCTAATCAAGGACCCAGCAATTATGGCAGAATCAACTATGCATTAAAAAAAAAAACAAATGCTGCCACCAAATCTAAGGACTCGTAAAATGCAATATGTGATATTTCTGTTCTTGGGGTTAGATACACTTTAAATTGCAGTTATAAGTGCAGATTGAGCACTTACCCCCTATAAGATGAGGGGAGTGATTTGACTTCAGTACAGATGGTGTCACTTATCCCGAGATGGTAATTCAGAGATTTGGTTTGCTCTTGGTTTTGCTTACATGAAGCTGCACAGATGTCTTTCAAGTCGTACCCAATGTCGCACTAAAATGTGGCTTTGAAATCGTACGAGTTCAGATGTAGTCACACGATTTCAAAGCCTCATTCAATGTGAATGAGGGCAAAAGTGAAGGCTAAAATGAACTTAACTGCTACAGATCACTCCATGTTAATCTGTTAATGTTAAAGAGGAACTCAAAGCACATATAGAAAACACATTAACCACTTCACCTCCCTGAATGTACTACATAAACCTTGAAAGTGAAGGGTTTAAAAGAAGCTTGTGGCTGCAGTAGCAGATATAAGCTGTCATGTAAAAGTGATCCAGGTGGCTATATAGCCACCCCCCCCCGATAATGCACCCTCTGTGGTTCCTGGGCTCTCCAGCTAAAACATCCACACATTTATGCCCTGTACACACGATCAGACATTCCAACAACAAAATCCATCAGATTTTTTCCGACGGATGTTGGCTCAAACTTGTCTTGCATACACACGGTCACACAAGGTTGGCCGGAAATTCTGAGCATCAAGAACGTGGTGACGTACAACATGTACAACGAGCCGAGAAAAATGAAGTTCAATAGCCAGTGTGGCTCTTCTGCTTGATTCTGAACATGCGTGGCACTTTGTGTGTCGGAATTGTCCACACATGGTCGGAATTGACGCGATCGGATTTTGTTGTCGGAAAATTTTATAGCCTGCTCTCAAACTTTGTGTGTCGGAAATTCCAATGAAAAAAGTCTGATGGAGCCCACACACGGTCGGAATTTCCGACAACAAGCTCTGATCGCACATTTTCCATTGGAAAGTCCAATCGTGTGTACAGGGAATAAGAATGAAAATTTACATACTTTCTCTTATATGTAGTTTCTATATCAACAGCATCACTTAGTGCCCATAATTTTTTCACATAAATATCTCAATCAGGTTAAAACTCATTAGGTCCACTAGGTGGTGCTGATAAGGGGGCTATTTATATATATATATATTGGAGAAAATAAGTTGATTTTCATTCTAAATGTGTGGATATTTGTCATATCCATACAATGAACATTTTCTACATAGACCCCTAAGTGTATCTTTGTATTCAGATTTTTCCCTTTTTTTTGCATGTATATGGTTGGTATTTCTGCACTATCACTATAAGGGGTCTATTTACAAAGGCTCCATTTAGATTTGTGTGACTTGTCATGTGCCTTTGGACACATTAAGTCACAGCCCATGTATTTTAATTGAAACCAATCTATCAAATGAGGACCGAGACAGCAGCTGGAGCTGCTGGGCTCATTCTCACTGCTGGAACGATCGGGTTCAGGTAAGTAAGGGGGGGGGGGGGTGGGGGGCAGCTGCATCACAGGAGGTTTTTCACCTTAATGCATAGAATATATTAAGGTGAAAAACCATGAGACTTTACAACTCCTTTAAAAAAAATTAATTGCTGGTAACATTTTTAATAAATGACATTTTTGTTTAGGAAGATACTGTGGATATTTACAGTTCTTCATTATCAGATGGATTTGAATACTGCGTATCCTAACAAAGGGTTAACAATTTAGAAACTGCCCTCCTGCATTGTAAGGTACAGGTCACTGTGTGGTAAATTCTTTGGCATCATGTACACTGCTGCTGGTAAACGGACATTTTTTTGTTCTCTTATCAGTCCATGTACACATATAGTCGTTCCTAGGCAGTTGAGTTTAGAGGCCTTTTTTGGAATGCAAAGAAAATGGGTTCAGAGGTTGAGTTTAGAGGCATTTCAAGCGCCAAACGTGGCAAAACGCTGATAAACACGGTAACTCACGTTTAGCCTCATTTGCTTTAGAGGCTTTTTTAAAAAAAATGCTTCTAAACGCAAAACGCAGCATGTAAACACGGCAAAACAGACATTTTAAACGTGGGTTACTATCTGTCAAGTTAAATCGTTCAGGAGAGGTTGTAGAAACGTCCTGTGTACATGAAGCCCTAAAATCAATCACACCTTCTTCTTTGAAACATCTAAAAGGTAAGAAATATATATATATTTTTATACGCAGTATGAATAGGAACATATAGCGAGGTTTTCTTAAATTGCCAAAGTGGAAATACGCTTTAACTTTAAAACGTGTGAACGAGCACAAAAACTTGAATTCAAATGAATATGTGGTTTCCGGTCAGTAACGTCCTTATTGTTCCAAAATCAAATGTGAAAATAAATAAATAAATAAATAACATTTTGAACTACTTTTGAACAACATCCATCAAGCCATCAAATGAACTGAGAATTTTTATAGGAATTTTCGTTCAACATTCTACTAGTGTATACTCAGCTTTTGACTGGTCAGCAGAAAAAAATGACTTATTGAAGATTTCCCCTTTATTTTTGTTCTGGTGGCACACTTTGGATTTCCCATAACATTCTATTCCAGAAACAATGGTGACCAGGACAAATGGAGAGGGGGAATCTCCCCAGTGGGGATACAGACAGCAATTAAAACCTGACATAGGTTTCAGTCCTTCTACACTCGACACAAAAAAAAACACTTTTGGATTTACATGCACTTTAACTTGTAGCTATGAAAAGCAGATTGTGTACTCACCTTCCTCTGAGACACGACGTGGCTTCTGTACTGTCAGTTTCACTTCTCCTGAGTTATAATTATGGACCTCTTACCTGTTCTGCTGATAGTTTGAATTTCCCGCTCACTCAGCAATGTCGGGGAAATTCCCCGCGTATTGCAGCCAATACGAGTGCAGAAGGAATAAATAATGAATACAAGTGTGTCATCTGACACCGGTTTATGCAGTAAAATAGTGTAAGGAATGAAGTTCTAAGAGCAAGCACACATCCCATAATTTGGTTTCAGTAAAATCTATTACTGTATGAGGAACTGTTAATAAAATTAAAACTCAACTCCATGAATCAGAATAAATCTACCCTTGGAGTGCCACCCTCTCCCCCTGCAATATTTAAACAATTGTTTTTTCTAGGGTGGCAGAATAAAGAGAAATACTTTCCATATGTCACGATCCAGCAGGGTCTCTTCAGTGTGCGACCAATCCTGCTCCTCTAACCCAATCACCCCCACCAGATTAATAGTAATGATGCCCACAGATTGGTGACAAGAGGGCAGCACCGGAGCCAGGTGGACAGGGGGAAGAGGGAAAAGCCTTGTGCACAGTGGTAGCTGGTGCTCCAAATTTTTGGGGGGCACAAACAAACTGAAAAATTCTGGAAAAAAAACATCAATTACAGCCACTGTGCCATCAAACGCAGCCACTGTGCCATCAAACGCAGCCACTGTGCCATCAAACGCTGCCACTGTGCCCATCAATTGCAGCCACTGTGCCTATCAATTGCAGCCACTGTGCCATCAAAAGCAGCCACTGTGCCCATCAAACGCAGCCACTGTGCCATCAAACACTGCCACTGTGCCATCAAACGCTGCCACTGTGCCCATCAAATGCTGCCACTGTGCACATCAATTACAGCCACTGTGCCATCAAACGCAGCCACTATGCCATCAAACGCTGCTACTGTGCCATCAAACGCTGCCACTGTGCCCATTAAACGCTGCCACTGTGCCCATCAATTACAGCCACTGTGCCATCAAACGCAGCCACTGTGCCATCAAACGCAGCCACTGTGCCCATCAAACGCAGCCAGTGTGCCATCAAACGCTGCCACTGTGCCATCAAATGCTGCCACTGTGCCCATCAAATGCAGCCACTGTGCCCATCAAATGCTGCCACTGTGCCCATCAACTGCAGCCACTGTGCCATCAAACGCAGCCACTGTGTCCATCAAACGCAGCCACTGTGCCATCAAACGCTGTCACTGTGCCATCAAACGCTGCCACTGTGCCCATCAAATGGAGCCACTGTGCCCATCAAACGCTGCCACTGTGCCCATCAATTGCAGCCACTGTGCCATCAAACGCAGCCACTGTGCCCATCAAACGCAGCCACTATGCCATCAAACGCTGCCACCGTTATTTTTTATCGCTTGAATTATTTTTCCCATTATGGGTGTGAGTGGGGCTTCATGTGTGATTGTATAGACAGGGCCCCAGTGCACTGTATTGCCCGGGGGCCTATAATGCTCTTAGGATGGCACTGGCCACTGTGCCCATCAAACGCTGCCACTGTGCCCATCAATTACAGATACTGTGCCATCAATTGCAGCCACTGTGCCATTAAACGCAGCCACTGTGCCCATCAAACGCAGCCACTGTGCCATGAAACGCTGCCACTGTACCATCAAACGCTGCAACTGTGCCTATCAAATGCTGCCACTGTGCCCATCAAATGCAGCCACTCTGCCCATCAAATGCTGCCACTGTGCCCATCAACTGCAGCCACTGTGCCATCAAACGCAGCCACTGTGCCCATCAAACGCAGCCACTGTGCCATCAAACACTGTCACTGTGCCATCAAACGCTGCCACTGTGCCCATCAAACGCAGCCACTGTGCCCATCAAACGCAGCCACTGTGCCCATCAAACGCTGCCACTGTGCCCATCAATTGCAGCCACTGTGCCATCAAACGCAGCCACTGTGCCCATCAAACGCAGCCACTATGCCATCAAACGCTGCCACTGTGCCATCAAACGCAGCCACTGTGCCCATCAAACGCAGCCACTGTGCCATCAAACGCAGCCACTGTGCCATCAAACGCTGCCACTGTGCCCATGGGATGCTGCCACTGTGCTCATCAATTGAAGCCACTGTGCCATCAAACGCAGCCACTGTGCCCATCAAACGCAGCCACTGTGCCATCAAACGCTGCCACTGTGCCCATCAAACGCAGCCACTGTGCCATCAAATGCTTCCACTGTGCCCATCAAACGCGGCCACTGTGCCCATTAAACACAGCCACTGTACCATCAAATGCTGCCACGGTCAGGGCCGTCTTTTTGCATGGGCATGCTGGGCAGTTGCCCGGGGGCCCCACCTGCCCAGTGACCCCAGCCAAGCATCATTCAGATGTCCGGGCTTCCCCAGGTGCCACACAATGGGAGGGGGTGTCAGGCCGGCACCCCCCCTCCGCGACTGAAGCGGAGATAGCAGGCGGGTTAAGGCAGTGGCACTGACTAGTGAAGATAGCAGGCGGTGACAGGCACATGGAGAGCCTGAGGCGAGCTTTAGTGGCTTTGCAGGGGGGGTGCGAGCCGCACCCGAGTGACACCCGTCGGCACACCCTGCCACAACAATCCCCTTCTCTCGTGATCGCCTCCTCCTCCATTATGTTTACACATGGGGAGGGGACCCAACCAGTGCTGAGCATGTCCCGCCTGATCATCTGAGGACTGAGGTACATTATGGGTCTGAATGGGGGGGTCTGTATTGTAGGGAGGGTCTGCACTGTAGAGGGGGTCTGCACTGTAGGGGGGTCTGTACTGTAGGAGGGGGTTTGCACTGTAGGGGGGGTCTGTACTGTAGAGGGGTCTGTACTGTAGGAGGGGGTCTGCACTGTAGGGGGGTCTGCACTGTAGGGGGGTCTGTACTGTAGGGGGGTCTGTACTGAATGGAGGTCTGCACTGTAGGGAGGTCTGTACTGTAGGGGGGGTCTGAACTGTAGGGGGTTCTGCACTGTAGGGGGTCTGTACTGTAGGAGGGGGTCTGCACTGTAGGGGGGTCTGTACTGTAGGGAGGGGGTCTGCACTGTAGGGGAGTTTGCACTGTAGGGAGGGGGTCTGCACTGTAGGGGGTATGTACTGAATGGGGGGTCTGCACTGTAGGGGGGTCTGTGTAACATGCAGGGGGTCCAGAACTGTTAGGGGGTGTCTGTGTAACATACAGGGGTCCAGAGCTGTGGGGGTCTGTGTAATGTAAAGGAGTCCAGAGGTGCAGGGTGCTGTGTAATGTAAAGTGGTCCAGAGGTGCAGGGTGATGTGTAATGTAAAGGGGTCCAAATGTGCAGGGTGCTGTGTAATGTAAAGGGGTCCAGAGGTGCAGAGTGCTGTGTAATGTAAAGGGGTCTAGAGGTACAAGGGCTGTGTAATGTAAAGGGGTCCAGAGGTGTAGGGTGCTGTGTAATGTAAAGGGGTGCAGAGGTGCAGTTGTGGAGAGGGGGTACACAGTAGTGACAAAGAGACATTGAAGGATGTCCCGCTCGATCAGTCCCGATATCAGTCAGCGACTCAGCGGCGGGCAGTAGGGTTTCCACCTGTTCGGTTTTGACCTGGACATTATGGGCTTAGGAGGCTGTGCCCAGGTTTCCCTCTACCTCACACCCAGACACCATTTCCAGCTGACAGGGGGTACCATAGGGCCAAAGTCAGCTGTCCCATTCTCCCCTCCGATCCACTCTGCTGTTATCACTGAATTGCTGGAGGAAGCCAAGGATACAGAGCTGCGGGGAAACTGCAGTGTGTTGTCAGACGCTGTGACCAATCAGAGCGTTCCGGAGGCTTAACCACGCCTCCATAATCAGAGGCTGACAGTTCACATGAGTTTCCAGCGGCTCTCTGTTTCCTCCAGAGATTTAGTAGTAACAGCAATGTAGATCAGAGGGGAGAATGGGACAGCTGACTTCACAGACTGACATATACAACTCTGACATGAAGAGTGAGTGGATTGTTTTTAAGCATTTATTTTATTAAAAACATCTGCACCAGCAGCTGCCTGTCGCCTCTCTCTCCCTTATGTTTTGACTCCTCTGTGTTTGCCCCGCCTCTGTATTTTCCACCCCCTCCTTTGTATTTGCCACCCCCTCCTCTGTATTTGCCACCCCCTCCTCTGTAATTGCCCCCCTTCTCTGTAATTGCCCCCCTCCTCTGTAATTGTCCCTTCCTCCTTTGTAATTGCCCCCCTCCTCTGTAATTGCCACCCCTCCTCTGTATTTGCACCCCCCTCCTCTGTATTTGCACCCCCCTCCTCTGTAATTGCCCCCCCTTCTTTGTAATTGCCACCTCCTCTGTAATTGTCCCCCCTGCTCTGTATTTGCACCCCCCTCCTCTGTATTTGCCCCCCTTCTTTGTAATTGCCCCCTCCTCTGTAATTGTCCCCCCTGCTCTGTATTTGCCCCCCTCCTCTAATTGCCCCCCTATCTCTGTAATTACCCCCTCCTCTGTATTTGCACCCCCTCCTCTGTATTTGCACCCCAATCACAAAGCAAAACTTCTTTTAGGTGACAGGCATCCCACAATTCTGTTTACATGATTTTGCCGCAATTTGTCGGGTGACAATCGCGACAAAATCGCACCGCGGTTGGGGTGCCATGCCGTGGGCCGCTAAAGTGTTTGGGTTTGGCTTGAAGAAAAGGTGGCAACCCTAGCGGGCAGTGTGCAGTGTGAGTCAGCTGTCACTGTGAAGAACGGAGCCGATGCTTTCTGTGTAATTCTGGCTCTTTACAGACAGAGTGATATGAAATGCACTCCGCCTGTGACAGATACGGGAAGCATCGGCTCTGCTCTCTACTGCAGCCGCATGCTTCCTGTCACACTTCCGCATCTCAGAGGAGCCAGACAGCAGTACACACGCCAGCATTATTAATACCCACCAGCACCAGCAGTACCCACGCCAGCATTAATACCCACCAGCCCCAGCAGTACCAACACCACCAGGCAGCACCAGCGCACCAGAGTGTGAGTGTGTACATTTATATATATATTTATTTCGTTTTTTTAGTTGTATGATTTAGTGATGAAAGTTATTAGTGCCCGTGCCCCCCCCCCCCCCCCAAGTTTTGACTGTAATATCTTATGTGTCCCCCTTATATATCAATATTAGAGTTGCCACTAGTTCAAGGAAGTGTAAGAAAGGTGAGGAAAAAGAAACTTTATTACGTGTTGGTGAAAATAACCTTTAGAGCAGAGCTTGTGTTATATTCTCCAAATGTTGTTTTAATGTTTAAACACTGATTTTTTTGGAAGTACCAATAAATATAGCCTTATTGATAATTTGCATTTTTATTCTTGTGCGTGTCTGCAGAGGCGGCTCTATAATTAGGCAAAAAAGGTGGCCGCTTAAGGCCTCGGGCTACCAGGGGCCTCGCGGCCACCTAATTTGCCTGATGTGTGTGGGAGAATGAGAGGGAATGTCCCCTCTGCTGGGTGAGCGGGCCGGTAAAGGATCGGCATCTTTCATATACTGCACTGCCTGCTGCAGTGCAATTGTAGAGGAGGTGGAGGCGGAGCTGCCGGGCCAGCCGCTGCTGAACCCACCAGGACAAAGGGATGGACTGAGCCGGGGGGCAGGGAGGCCTCGTAAAAATGCAGCTTGCTCCGCAGTCTGCACCGCCGGTACACTGTCTGCAGCAGAGCGGTGCAAGTATGCTGTGTGTCCAACCGACCGACGCATTCACTTCCCTGTCAGGCGAAGTGATCTCCGCCCGGCAGGAGCTTCCTAGTCCCACCCGGCATGATGTCATTCACAGGACGGGATGAAAGGGCAGAGGAGAGTGCTGCTGCAAAGACCTGCGAAGAGCCAGTGAAGCCTCGTGCAAAAGTGCAAGTAAGTTTGCAGAGGCTTAAAACCTTTCTGCACCCCTCTCATGTACATACTACCCCCACCATACACTCCACACCCCTCTCATGTACATACTACCTCATGTACATACTACCCCCACCATACACTCCACACCCCTCTCATGTACATACTACCCACCTCCATACACTCCGCTCCCCTCTCATGTACATACTACCCACCGCCATACATTCTGCACCCCTCTCATGTACATACTACCCCCCCACCATACACTCCGCGCTCCTCTTGTGTACATACTACCCCCCACCATACACTCCGCACCTATTAAAATTATGCTACCTATTGGGCATGGCTTTATAGTTTGATTAGAAATTTTTGTCTTTTTTTTTTTACAGTGTTTTTATTACTTTATTTTTTACAATCTTTTTATTTATTTGTAAGTTTTTTGGTTTCTTTGGTGAGATATCAGGGGTCTAAACATACCCCTGAAGTCTCACTTTTAAGACAGAGAAAGGAAATGAGGAAACACATTTCCCAGTTCCTTTCTCTGTAGCCTCAGCTGCACTGCAGATGAATGAACAGGAGACAGAGGCTCCTGTTAATTCATAAACTAAAGCATAATAAACACAAATCGGTTCCAATCACTCACTGTGCTAATTTATAAAAGGTAGGGGCCTTTTCCCGGCCTCCATCCTGAAGACCCCCCTCACAGCAGTCAGCGTGAGGGCAGAGGAGGGAAGTCGGCAGGGCTGTGAGGGGCACACCGTTATTTTTTATCGCTTGAATTATTTTTCCCATTATGGGTGTGAGTGGGGCCTCATGTGTGATTGTATAGACAGGGCCCCAGTGCACTGTATTGCCCTGGGGCCTATAATGCTCTTAGGATGGCACTGGCCACTGTGTCCATCAAACGCTGCCCCTGTGCCATCAATGCTGCCACTGTGCCCAATCGAATGCAGTCACTGTGCCATCAAATGCTCCCACTGTGCCATCAAATGCTCCCACTGTGCCATCCAATGCTCCCACTCTGCCCATCGAATGCCGCCACTCTGATCCCCCCTCCACCCGTTCGTCATCTGCCCGGCACTTACCCTGTCTCGGTGGGGCAGTGGGTGACGGTGAGCGGTGTCCTCCATGGGTCTTCTCCCATCCTCCTCTCCTCCCGTCCCCTCCTATAGGCGATTGGATGCCTGATAGGCGTCCAATCACAGCGCCTGATGTTTCAGCCAATCAGGTGATGGGTAACAGACTGGAGCACCTGATTGGCGGAGAGGTGATTCAAATATTCATTCGCTGTTCTAACACACCTGGGTGAACTCCGAGCGTCAAGCATGGCTCTAATCAGGTGTTCAAAAACACCCCCGCCACTGTAATTCAGGCGCCCGGCGTCTGGAAAGGGGGGTGTCAGCGGCGGCCATGGATAGATTCATGCATAAATCTATCTATTGGTGATAAAGGGGGTGGCTGAAGAGAGGGGGCGGCGCCTGTGCGCCCTTATGGACGCACCGCCACTGCGAGTTGTGCACATGTGCCAAAAAATCTTCTGGTTCAGCAGGATCTAGCTGACTTTTGATCCATTTGTACAACTTTGGATAGAGAAGATTACCGCACTAGTAAATTTGTGCAGAGCTGCTAGCACCACAATTGACAAATATTGTGTAAAACCTCAGAAATCAAAGTGTTGCGCTGAACAATCGTTTCATAGGTGATCATAAATGTATGCATATGTCACAAACCAAGTGGAAAAGAAATACAAAAGTCCAAGGAAATGTCCACAAGGGGTAACCAATAATGTACCCATGCAAAATCAAAGTCCATGAAAGTGCTTGAAGTGATGATCCATAAATAGTGACAGTCACCACCATAGATAATGAGATTACGCTTACCAGAGAGTGTGGACCCAGACACCCTAAGGTAGTGAGTCAAATAAGCAGGGGTAAGTAGACATCTCATAGGGAAGCAAAATCGCTTAGGTGTCTCATATGGATGGATCTTACGAATCCCCTCGGTTCTGGTGTGGATGGACTCCAACTTGGACACACCGTCTCTCTCAGATCAGACACATATGTGGAAGCACACCAAGTAATTGCACACAGTGTAAAACCATCAAAAACTGTTTTTTTTTTTAAACTACAGAACACTTATAGGAAAAAGATGTATACAGCACTTGTTAAAATATTTTCCCAAATTGTATGCAATGACCTCAGCAGGAGCTGAACCCAACACATTTCATCAGAAATGACATCCTCATGGGGAGGGACCCGTGTGTACAACTGACTGTACGGGCATGCTGGAAAACTAGCATATGACCCACATACAATCAGTGCTTGCAGCCAATGGCTAAGTGCTTTCTGGTGGGTGGGGGCACACAAAGGCACAGGGTGGTAGATCGCTGCACTAGCATCGCTTGTGTTAGTAAATCGATCTCTCTGTTTTTTGTTTTTTTTTCATTCAGCTCGCTGGTTTGAGAAAGGCTACTCTAAACATAATGAGCATGTAACTTGTATGTTTTATGATATTCTAGGCAATAGGGAGTGGTACTGTCCTATTGATCTACAAATGGTCTCATCATTTGAGAGTGAGTTCCGAGACCTGTGTACTCAGGCTCACATGAAAGGACTGATTGCTAAAGATGCTTTGGAGTATCTTGTCAATCCCTACCCGCGGACCTCCACATTATACACTTTTGTCCATCAGGGAGACCTATTATTTCCGGTATTGGATCTCTATCTGAATGTGCAAGCAGATATGTGGACTCATTTCTTCTCCCACACGTAACTAGTCTACCTTCCTTTATTAAGGATACACCCGGTCTACTTAGACATGTGGAGGGTACTCACATCCCTCCGGGTGCCCTGCTTGTTGCTATTGATATTGAATCCTTGTATTAGAGTATTCCGTGCGAGCAGGGCTCCTGAATGGAGGAAGACAGACATTCTTGGCCACTAAACCATTTTGTTTTAGATTTACTTACTTTCATCTTGACAAAAAAATATTTTGTCTTCATGGATCAACTGTTTTTGCAGGTGCAGGGAGTAGCTATGGACACATGTTGCGCTCCATCCTATGCTAACTTCTATCTGGGGGGGTGGGAGAGAGAGAGGTTTTCTCCAGCGATATATATGTGTCCTTGCTCCCCTGCATCCTGTGTTGGTTTAGGTACATCGATGACCTTTTGGTCATCTGGCCTGGCACAGAGAGGGACCTACATAGGTTTTTGGATCGATTGAACTCCAATTGTTACAATTTAAAATTCACATATGCGTGAATATATCCTTTCTCGATTTTAACATTTCCATCGACCCAGAGGCTTATATACAATCTGACCTTTACCGCAAGCTGAGTGCCGGCAATACCTTACTCCATGCCAGAAGCTCCCACCCAAGCTCACTGATTCGGACTATCCCGTATGCCCAGTACCTCCGCTTGCGGAGGAACTGCACTTCTGATTTAGATTTCAAAAGACAGGCAAACCTGCTGCGTGAGAGGTTACTAGCAGGAGGCTACTCTCGCACACTTCTGAGACATTCCTATAATAGGGCATTGACAAAAACAAAAGGGTCCTTATTGTACAATATTCCATCCAAACAAAGTCCCCAAACTGTGTGCCTAGTTACAAGGTTCTCCACTCATGAACCACAATTGCGAACACTGATCGCAAAAAATTGCCATTTCCTCACTAAGGACTACACCAGTTTTAAATTTGTAAGGTCTACTCCAGAGCTGATCTTTAGACGAGCCATCAGGAGCCATTAGGAGAACAACTTACTAGCCACTATGTGCCGCTTAAAGATAGTAATTCCTCACCACGAGGAACATAACGCTGTGGCAGCTGTCCACGCTGTCGCTGGATTAAGGAAGGCCAGGGCATCATATTACCAAACGGCCAATTGCATAGATCTAGAACCTTTGCCAAACACACACAACAAACCAAGTTTAGCGCTGTCCCCACTACATCTATTCCAACAGTAAACAGTCTGTATGTATATTCCTCGCTCTAGGTGTTGCAGCTCTCCCACAAGTCCACTGGGTGGCGGACATGAATCTGAAAATATAAAAAGCAAGAGAGTGCGCACGCCAGCCCTAGTGCATGGGACCCTACCATATACATTTTTATAATATATAATATATTGTTCTTATAATTAATATCAATAAACCAAAAAAACATATAACACATTATACATATAAATTAATTCTCAGATTTAATATTGTATTTTTATATATCATGAATTGATTTAAAATGTATGACTATGATCTTGCAGCGTGATTTTCTGTTGTTGATGATATTAACCTATATATAGTACATTTTATATAGTACTTCTCATATAAGTACTTTTTATTAAGTTTTAACAATATATGATTAGTATTCTTTTTTCATTTATTTAGATTGATATTAAAGTTAGTGTAATTCTTCTATATTGAACTGTATTAATATCATTTTAGGAAGCTGTTGCTATATAACCCCCTCCGATTTATATACATCTTTTACTGTGAACTCCGTGCCCCTGGTCTGCTATGATGCCATTGGTTCATTGATAGGAGGGGCGGGGGGTTTGAGCATATAATGTCACTTGAGGAGAGTAGGGCGTTACCTGAAGAAGGAGGCCACGCCTCCAAAACATGTTGTCTTAGCAACCGCATGAAGTGTATTAGAGGAGTCAGCTGTCACACCGTGCATCCCCTCCCAAGCCACGAGTGACGTCATGCAGCACCGGCTGGTCCGTGCGAGTGCCCTGAGCGGCGGCGTGTGTTACAAGGTAGCAGGCGGCTTCAGCTTACTGAAACCCTTCACCACGCTGCAAATCACTGTGAACCAACTGATTTCAACAGACCAGGAGAGGAGGCTTTTATGGAGCTGTTTATGCCATTTAACATCGGATGTTTGTGAGTGCAAACCCTCATTTTTTATATACTGATCTTCATCAATTAAAACGAAAATACACTAGGGCTGGCGTGCGCTCTATCTTGCTTTTTATATTTCTAGAACCTTTGCCGACTGCTCTACAAGAGGAGTTATATAAATTATGTATTGCCGATGTGGTGTATTCTACATCGGCAAGACTAAACGTGAACTTAGACAGAGAATCGGTGATCATACTTATTACACAAGTGGAGGTAAAAGCCTTACGCCCGTCACTAGACATATAGGTCTATACAATTAATACCACACTGAAATAGTATCTTTTTTTTGTCCTTGAGGTGATCTCAATGAACCCCAGAGGAGGGAATTGGGAAAAACTCATACTTCAACATGAGATGCTCTGGATAGCGCGTCTGAAGGCTATGACCCTGCCTGGCCTGAATGAGGCCAACTCATACAAACCTTTTCTTTTAATGTATGTGTTCAATGCCTTTTGCTGTTTTTGTGTCCCCCTCATCTTTCATTGTTCATCAATTCTTTTCCTGCTTTTCTTTTTTTCTTTCCTCCCTTTTTTTTTCTTTTTCTTTCCTTTCATAATGATTTGTAAGTTTAGGACTTCTAGCGGTCACTTTGCAGACAGACTTTAATGTATTGTATATGTTTATTAATGACGTTTTATGTTATACATTTTTTTCACCTTACTTCTATTGTTGTGATGAGTCTCTGCTGTGGTGTATGTGCCCCCTCTTTGGGTCATTATTGATGCTCCCTTTGGAGCGTCTGCCCATTTTGATCCACTAGGGGGCCCCTGTCATCATCATCTAGGTAGGGTCTTCAACATGGCTGCCCCTTACTCCTTGCCTTGGAGCGTGGTGTTTGCGCAACGGCCCTGTTTTTTTTGTCTCTCCCCGGCTGGTTTGCTGTCCTGGAAGGGCGCTGAAGTATATGCAGCTGCAATGCTCAGGCCTCGTTGCCTTTATGGCCATGTGCGGATGTCCTCCGTGGTGTGCAAGATGCCGTGTTTGGACACCAAACATGCCCTGAACTAGCGCATGTGCATTCCGAGTCTGGAGACGTCAGATGCTATGCGGCGTTGTGGGCATCGCCAGATAGGAGCTCACTTGTGCATGGGCACATAAATAGAGAGGATGCTATGCTCATCCTCTCTGCTGTCATTGGGGCTATGCTGGCGTTTTGGTCTGTCAAGGTAGGCTCACTCCATTTATGTCTTTCATTCCAACTTTCCAGTTTTTCCAAGTCTTGCATAGTTTATATATCTCACTGCTGCCTATGTGCCCACTGTGTTTCATTTTAGGGGGTTTACTATTCATAGTAGCTCCGGTGGATATCTCTATATACCTACCCCCCCCATGGGCGTCAATGATCTTTCTCAATCTTTCAAGGTGAGACAAGTGTACTACATGGTGCATGTAGCCTTTCTTTGCTATACACACTGATGTCTTTATAATACCCTATATTTTGGTTCTGGTTTCAGACTGCCTTGAGAATTTTCTGAACAGAGTCCCAACCACCATTCCTATATAAGATATACCCGTTTGTGATACACAGACACATTGAGGTATAGTATATATATATATATATATATATATATATATATATATATATATATATATATATATATATATATATACACAGAGGGGACGGAAAGCATTCAGACCCCCTTAAATTTTTCACTCTTTGTTATATTGCTGCCATTTGCTAAAATCATTTAAGTTCATTTTTTTTTCCTCATTAATGTACACACAGCACCCCATATTGACAGAAAAACACAGAATTGTTGACATTTTTGCAGATTTATTAAAAAAGAAAAACTGAAATATCACATGCCCAATGTGAAGATGGCAATGTTTACACACCCCTTCCAGAGCTGAGATGGATCATTCAGTGGCCAGGTCAATAAAATTACAGTTGGCCCTTCTGTTGGTCCATGGAAAACTACATGTAGTTGTTGATGAAAGGGGGATCTGCACTACTGGAACCCTTGTCATTTAGTAATGAGTATTGTGAAACAGAGGCAGGTTTTTACTATATAATAACCAAAATGTTTTTTTTTGTTTTTTTTTGCGGTTTGGTAACCAATGCATCTTTTAACCTAATTTGTATTTTAATTTTATTACAATTTCATGAAAATTTTGACACTAAAATTTTGTTTTTGGCACAATGCATGGTGATGTTAAATTAATTAAATGAAATATTTTGCAATGCAGTACGACCCCCCCCCCAAAAAAAAGAAGATTAAAAGTAAAATAAAAACAGCAAATCAAATAGAAGGAAAGGAGGAGAGATTGGGAGGAAAAAGTTGGTATCTACTTACTTTCAGTCTCTAAAATTAATTTATTGATTTGAATGTAATTTTTTTCTTTTTTTTTTACGAGAATATGGGTTACGCTATTGTGTAATGTAAAAAAAATGAAAATTATTTCTTTTAATAGGTCCTCTGCTATCTGAAAATATATGTGGTTTTAAGATTTTTGGTCAGTTTTCATGTCCAAAATGTAGATTTCAGAAAATAATAAATACTACGCAGAAGGCTGTGGGCTGTAGTTTAGCTTCTCTAAGGCTCTGTTCAGATCTTGGCGTATCGGGTGACAATCGCGGTAAAATCGTGCAAACAGAGTCGTGGGACTCTGAACTTGAAGGAGCTGAAGCGGTTTTGCAAGGAGGAATGGGCAAAAATCCCAGTGGTAAGATGTGGCAAGATCATAGAGACTTATCCAAAGTGACTTGGAGCTGTGATAGTTGCAAAAGGTGGCTCAACAAAGTATTGACTTTAGGGGGGTGAATAGTTATGCACATTGACTTTTTCTGTTATTTTGTCCTATTTGTTGTTTGCTTCACAATAAAAAAATAAAAAGATCTTCAAAGTTGTGGGCATGTTCTGTAAATTAAATGATGCAAATCCTCAAACAATCCATGTTAATTCCAGGTTGTGAGGCAACAAAACATGAAAAATGCCAAGGGGGGTGAATACTTTTGCAAGGCACTATAAAAAGCCTTAAAGAAACCCCCGCTACCGCAGCAAAGCCAAATCCCCTACAGATTTGGCGGTATTTTGAATCGCGGGCAGAATTACAGAGATTCCATCTGCGATTCGGAATGCGGAGTCCCATTGTGTCAGCAGGGCGGGAAAAATAATGAGTGATCGGTCCCACCTAGGAAACTATCTTTTTGAACTTCTACCATCTGACAGGAGGTTTAAAAATATAAAGGTGAGGACAAACCGATTGAAAGAAAATTTCTTTCCAAGAACTATCAAGGCCCTAAATGGTCATTTTGAATAATATTATCTAACTGTAGGTGACTTGACTTTGCTGCGGTAGCGGGGGTTTCCTTTATATGGGGGGGCGTAATTGTTTACATGTGTGTATGTTGAGGTTGTTATATGTTTACATATGTGTGGAGCTTGACTATGGTATTAAATATGTCTTGTTACTGCTATACTAAGAAAACCCCACCTTTTCCCTTAGTGACCACACCACACACAATGGAATAAATTGGCCATAGCAGCCTTTTTATTAAACTAATATAAATAACCAATAATTAACATTAATAACATAAAAAAACCAGACCAGACTGTTTATTAAAGAGAAAAGGCTGCAAGGTCCTAATAGGCATAAAACCCAGGACAGTACCTGCTTGTCACTTCACCAGCCTCCAGCCGCAAAAAAACACCAACTCGGAGACAACTAGCAGGTACACATCCACCACCTGGGAGCCATACCTCAGACGGGTCCCTACACCATACCTTTTGGTGCCCATATAACTTAAAAAAGGACCTTGCACTCCGCCATCAACATGTCTTGCTTTAGAATGACCCCCTGACTCCTTAACTGGTTCCAAACCACCATATTCAGGACGGGAGGGTGAGAAGTTGCTCCATTCTCTCTTCTCCGACTGAAGCCCTTCCCTTCCTGTACTGCTTCACTACCCTTTCCTCCTCCCAGCTCAAACCCTGCCCCCTGCAGCCTGCTAACCTATCCTGTACCCTTAGACTAGGTACCTAACAAGCCCCTTTAACCCCTGTCATGCCGGCCTTATGTCTACTGCTTTCTTTCCTTTACTCCAGGCCTTTCTTTTATAGAATTTCATTGTAATTTGCGTTGCAATGACAATAACATACAGCATTTATCTTTATCTTATTTTAGCATGTATGCTCAAGAAAAGAAAAAAATAAGCTGCCTTAGGCACACTCTCTTGGGCGAAAGGTTAATCAAGTCCAGCCCTGCCTGGTGAATGACACATGGAATTCGACTTTTGAATCTGGTTGGTGTCAATGCGAAATAACAAGACATGCAATATAATTAATGAGGAAAAAACAGTTTGCTTGATATGTTCATGTATAATCATGTTTTCATAATCATGTTTTATTTGAAATGTTGAAGTTATTCTTTAGCTAAGGATTCTGAGATGTATTTTTGAGGTACACAGACCTAAATTGCTGTTGAGGATGTGGGAAGTTTCCTCCTATTGATTGTTATCTGAACTTTGAGAATATTATCGTTTGCACACAAACTCTGCTATTCTGAGATTTTCTTTCCTGAGAATGTATTCCTGCTATACATACATCTGTTTCCTTTACGTACAGGCCTATTGTTAATTATCTTTTGTTGACTATTAATCGTGAAGGACTATTTCCTATTATGCATAGGCAGCTGGTGTTTTTTCTTTCTTTTGGGGGGATGGGCAGCAAACAATCCACCCTCCAACAACACTGACGGTACAAGCCAGGTCCCCCCCCAAGTCGGTGAGTCAGTAGTCGAGGCCCCGCACTTATCCCATCTCACAAGCAGCGCTCCCAGCGGCGGGTGGCAGAGGCTTCTCTCCAGGCTGCGGGCGGCTGTTTCCTCACTTTCCCTTGTGTCTCCTCCCTCCTCCTCCTGGCGGACAATCCGACCGGATTGTAACAATCAGTGTTACAATATGCAAATATTAATTCGCTATTGTCACACAACTGGGTGCTCTTCGGGAGCAGTGCTCTGCACCCCGAGCCTACCCTTTTTTGAAGCCTATTCGAAAAGCTCTGATCAAAAAAAACTGTGATTGGAATTCATGCATCCGATGCCTTGCATGTAGATCAGGGGTCCGGACACATGGATGGGGGGGGCGCCCGTGTGCCCCTAATGGGCATAGGTCTATTATGCATAGCTCTATTGTTCATTGTATGTAGAATATTCCGTGTATAAAATGGAAATATGGCATGGTCATATCCTGTTGTGTACACTGTATTTAATACATTTAATTATTAATTAAGTATTTAAGGAGAGGAATTAAAACCAAGTAATCATTCACCATGATCTTGTATGTGGACATGTTGCTTCCAGGACTCTGAAATCTGGATCTGTGGAATGGAAAGATATGCCAGCAAAGGTTAGTAGAAATTACATAGATAGACAATATAGAAAGAGATAAATCCCTTAGATAGATACAGTTAACTCGTTACAGAGCTGGGATAATCTTTTAGCTAGAATAGAAGTAATTTATAAGGGAATATGGATGTGTACCATTAACTTGTTATACAGTATCTCACAAAAGTGAGTACACCCCTCACAATTTTGTAAATATTCTAACATAACTTTTCATATGACAACACTGAAGAAATGACACTTTTCTACAATGTAAAGTAGTGAGTGTACAGCTTGTATAACAGTGTAAATTTGCTGTCCTCTCAAAATAACTCAACACATAGCCATTAATGTCTAAACCGCTGGCAACAAAAGTGAGTACACCCCTAAGTGAAAATGTCCGAATTGGGCCCAACATGTCAATATTTTGTGTGGCCACCATTAATTTCCAGCACTACCTTAACCCTCTTGGGCATGGAGTTCACCAGAGCTTCACAGGTTGCCACTGGAGTCCTCTTACACCCCTCTATGATTATCATGGAGGTGGTGGATGTTAGAGACCTTGCACTCCTCCACCTTCCGTTTGAGGATGTCTCATAGATGCTCAATAGGGTTTAGGTCTGGAGACATGCTTGGCCAGTTCATCACCTTTACCCTCAGCTTCTTTAGCAAAGCAGTGGTCATCTTGGAGGTGTGTTTAGGGTCGTTATCATGTTGGAATACTGACCTGTGGCCCAGTCTCCAAAGGGAGGGGATCAGGCTCTGCTTCAGTATGTCACAGTACGTGTTGGCATTCATGGTTCCCGCAATGAACTGTAGCTCCCCAGTGCTGGCAGCACTCATGCAGCCCAAGACTATGACACTCCCACCACCATGCTTGACTGTAGGCAAGACACACTTCTCTTTGTACTCCTCACCTGATTGCCGCCACACACGCTTGACACCATCTGAACCAAATAAGTTTGGTCTCATCAGACCACAGGACATGGTTCCAGTAGTCCATGTCCTTAGTCTGCTTGTCTTCAGCAAACTGTTTGCAGGCTTTATTGTGTATCATCTTTTAGAAGAGGCTTCCTTCTAGGACGACAGCCATTCAGACTAATCTGAGCACTGACAGGTTGACCCCCCACCCCTTCAACCTCTGCAGCAATGCTGGCAGCACTCATACGTCTATTTCCCAAAGACAACCTCTGGATATGAGATTCATGCATCCAATGCCTTGCATGTAGATCAGCAATTGACTTCTCTGGTCGACCATGGCAAGGCCTGTTCTGAGTGGAACCTGTCCTGTTAAACCGCTGTATGGTCTTGGCCACCATGCTGCAGCTCAGTTTCAGGGTCTTGGCAATCTTCTTATAGCCTAGGCCATCTTTATGTAGAGCAATAATAAGGTGGAAATGTCATAAGGTTTCACCAAGCTTGCTCAATAAGGGCCACATGTCCAATAAAAACAGTATTTACCTACCCTGGTATTTTTTGCCCCCTTTTTTTGGCATACCGACCAGCTAACCAGGGCACACCTCAGGTCTGTGTTATGTTGTGAGTCTTGTGGCATCTTTGTGTTTCCATGTCTATCTTGATTGAAGGACTCCGACCATAAATAAGAAGGCCAGTATTGTGGCCAGAATTTATGGGAGAATTCTGGGGGGTATATTAGCAGCCCACTCACCTGTATTCCTTGTCGGTCCAGGTACCCTCCCACCCATTCCCCTTTTCAGGGCACCTCCTTGCAAATCCCTCTTCTACTATCATCCATTACTTATCTTGGGTATGCCCCTTTTTTAGCATAAAGACCAGTTGACCAGGGCACACCTAAGGTCTGTGTTATGTTGTGAGTCTTGTGGCGTATTTATGTGTTTCCATGTCTGTCTTGGTTGAAGGACTCCGACCATAAATATGGGATATACACTGTATGCAGTGTGGTATAAAATGCAAAAGAGAAAGAAATGCACTTAGTGCAATGGCAAGCTTCAACATTCCTCCACAAAACCAATGTGTAACTATGAATTTAATAAATTAACCTCTTGCTGACTGTATAACACAGATATATGGTGGCAAGGTGGCTCTTCTGCGCTGGATCATGAACTACGTTTGTGATCCAGCACTTCCGGAAAGGGTCGCATGCGCGTGCCACCGGCGACCTGGCTCAGCTGTGCATAGACACAGAAGTTGCCGATCAGCGGGTATCGGCAAATGGATTACCGTCAGCAATTGCTAATTGTCTGGAAGACACACAGGACTGAACTCTGTATGTAAACAAGGCAGAATTCTGTTCTGTCATTGGGGAAACAATGAATTTTCTTTGTCTACAAAGCAGGGAAAGAAAATCCAGCACATGCCTTAGTAAAAGAACCACACAGCTTACACCAAAGCACTGGTTAGGCACACATTTAACCCTTTGATTGCCCTAGCTGTTTAACCACTTCCCAGTGAATGCCATTAGTACAATGACAGTGCATATTTTTAGTACTGATCACTGTATTAGTGTCACTGGTCCCCACAAAGTGTCAAAAGTGTCAGTTGGTGTCAGAATGTAATACAATTTTACAATAATTTGAATAAAGCCACAAAGTTTACAATGTTCTGTAAGTCATTCTGGTAATTGACTACTAGATGGAAACAGAAGGCTGTTAGTAATATTTTCCATGATACATTATTATTTTAATGCAGGATTTATATAGCGCCAACAGCATGTGCAGCGATTTACAATGTGAGGGCAGACAGTACAGTTACAATACAATTAAATGCAGGAGGAATCCGAGGGCCCTGCTCAATAGAGCTTACAATCTAAAAGGAATAGTGTGGGTGGGAGGTCTTGTGTACAGAGAAATCCAGATCACAAAAAAGGGGTGGCACAAGCCTCAAAAATACAATTAGCAAAGAGGATAAAGACTCCCAATTGGGAGTTTTAGGGAGTCTCTATCCTTTTTACTTACGATCTAAAAGGGACTGTCAAGTTATACAAACGGTAATAACTGTGGGGGATGAGCTGATGGGTAAAATAAAATTACAGTTGTTAGGTGGAGGCCAGATAGGCTTCTCTGAAGAGAAGTTTTCAGGGATCGCCTAAAAGTGGGTAGAATAGGAGATAGTCGAACAGATTGGGATAGGGAATTCCAAAGGATGGGAGAGGCTCGGGAGAAGTCCTGGGGGCTATTTTACCACCTGGTCATGTGGTGAGCTGCTGTCGTGCTGCATAGTAACTACAGGGGGGGTCACTAACTCAGCATGGCTGCCTTTCACAGCACAGTTAGTATTTCTCTCAACAAATGTAAAGCATTTTCTGATTGGATGAGATGAAGATGTAGGACGATGATATCACAATCACCACCTCTTACAATCAGAAAATGCCTTGTACTCATTTTGCAATGCCTTGTATTTAAAAAAATACAGGGTGTTTTTCTGAATGGTGTCCGTGCAGAATGGGTGTCTACCTATGGTTCCTATGCAGCCGCTTGGTACAGGACCCGGAAGACAGTGAGGATTACTGTAGTAGTGATGATCCCTATAGTGATTCTCCACCTCATGTTGATGAGGACAAGGGCCTCTTCCCCACAACCCTGGACCAGTGATTGTAGGGAAGTGGGGGTGGGGGGCTTTTCAGAATATGGATGCTCTCTATAACAAAAGGTGGCCCCCTGATATCTACCCCATGTGAATAATTAAGGGGTGTATATATATGGGGTACATACAGTATATAGTATCTCTACTAATAAAAAATAGTAAATAAGCAAACACAAGTTTTTGGCAAGTCCTTTATTAAAAATAAATAAAAAACAAACTCCCCAATAAATCCAGCGTTGATCACAATGAACATTGCCAGCAAGTTGTTGAAAGAAGAAACCTGTCTATACGCCAACCTATCAGTTGCCACACTCCAACACCCATGGCAGCTCTCCAGATCTGTCATTAGGTTTACATACAAGGGGGTGGGATATGGTGACAACACTGACCAAGAATTGACATGATCATGGCCATATTTGTTCGGTGATGTCACCATTATCCCACCCAAAACCCTTTTGCTTACATGGCTGGGGATTCAGTGGGGTCTGCATTCTTAACACCCATTGATAGTGGGAAGCTGTCATGTATAATAGCAGTAGTGATACCGCTTTTATACCTGAGGTCCAATGTTCAGGTGTTTGTCTGAATGTCCAAACAGCCAAGGTTCTGTCCAAACTTGTGTTCATCCCCTAGAGATCATCCCAATTGGATAGCCAATAAGAAATGTCTATGCTACACCGGCAGACACTAGAGGAAGAACTCTTCCACTTTGCGATGTAGAGGATAGAATACTTGGAATTCAGAACACCACATGACCACACATTTAGGTAAGTGAAAGGGCTTTTAGATTTGTTGGTGATTAGTTTGCTTAGCACTGTACTGGGATCATGGCTGTGATAGAGCAAATTGTGATTAACCTAAAGCTGCATGCATTCACACCTGTGACATGTTACATGTTGTGTTTCTTGTTTTCGTGCGTTTTTTTGGCGCATTTTCATGTGACAGTCCATTGACTTGAATGCGCTGCCTGTTGTGGGACAGCGCAAAAGAAGCTCAAGAACCAAATTTTGCCACTGAGCCAAGAACATTTTACAATGTGCTTTTTTTGTGGTTTCCACCTTATGTCCATACAACTGTTCCCCATGTTTGAGGTGCCATTAGGAAACAATGACACTGCAAGCATAGTGCACTGTTTAATGCATTTATCATGCGTTTCCAGAAACATGGGCACAACCGTGCATTTCTGCCCGCATTTCCATGCTGATCAGGTGTGAATGCACCTTTATACAGAATATATTGTTAGACTTGTATACAATATACTGTATAAATGTATGTTATCCACCTTCCCGAAGTTCTCTCTATATTTTAGTCCTTATCTCATTTTCTTCTGTTTTGAATAATCTTTATCTTCCTGGCCTGAGTCTTTCAGTGTAACACCTGAAGATTAAAGTGATTGTAAAGTCAGAATTTTTTTTATCTTAATGCATTCTATGCCTTCTGTGTATAGCAGCCCCCCTTAGCCCCTCTAATACTTATCTGAGCCCCCTCTCTATTCAACGATGTGCACAATTCCCTCAGCCGTCTGGGACTCACCCTCATGATTGGCTGAGACACAGCAATGGCGCCATTGGCTCCCGCTGCTGTCAATCAAAGTTAGTTAGCTAATCAGGAGTAAGAGGGAGCAGGGCCAAACCAGGGGTTCTGTGTCTGAATGGACACAGGGAGCTGTGACTCGGCTTGGGGGGGCCCCATAGCAAGCTGCTTGCTGTGGGAACACTTAACAGAAGGGAGGGGCCAGGATCACCAAAGAGGGACCCGAGAAGAAGAGGAGGATCCGGGCTGCTCTGTGCAAAACCAACTGCATAGAGCAGGTAAGTATAACATAAAGTATAACATAAAGAAAAAAAAATAAGACTTTATTATGACTTTAAGTCAACAATTTGCTTCTTGGATTAACATGTCAGACTTCTATTGCAAAGCCTTCACCACTTTGAAACTTCATGTTACAAAGAACCTCCTGGAATGTTCTCTGTCTTTTTCCTATAAATTCTTTACGATGCTATCATTGTTTGCTTTTTCATCTTTAAGTTGGTAAATGCTAAATCTGCTAAATTAATATACAGTGGGGACAGAAAGTATTCAGACCCCCTTAAATTTTTCACTCTTTGTAATATTGCAGCCATTTGCTAAAATCATTTAAGTTAATTTTTTTTCTCCTAATTAATGTACACACAGCACCCCATATTGACAGAAAAATACAGAATTGTTGACATTTTTGAAGATTTATTAAAAAAGAAAAACTGAAATATCACATGGTCCTAAGTATTCAGACCCTTTGCTCAGTATTTAGTAGAAGCCCCTTTTGATCTAATACAGCCATGAGTCTTTTTGGGAAAGATGCAACAAGTTTTTCACACCTGGCTTTGGGGATCCTCTGCCATTCCTCCTTGCAGATCTTCTCCAGTTTTGTCAGGTTGGATGGTAAACGTTGGTGGATAGCCATTTTTAGGTCTCTCCAGAGATGCTCAATTGGGTTTAAGTCAGGGTTCTGGCTGGGCCATTCAAGAACAGTCACAGAGTTGTTGTGAAGCCACTCCTTCGTTATTTTAGCTGTGTGCTTACGGTCATTGTCTTGTTGGAAGGTAAACCTTCGGCCCAGTCTGAGGTCCTGAGCACTCTGAAGAAGGTTTTCGTCCAGGATATCTCTGTACTTGGCCGCATTCATCTTTCCCTTGATTGCAACCAGTCGTCCTGTCCCTGCAGCTGAAAAACACACCCACAACATGATGCTGCCACCAACGTGCTTCACTGTTGGGACTGTATTGGACAGGTGATGAGCAGTGCCTGGTTATCTCCACACATACCGCTTAGAATTAAGGCCAAAAAGTTCTATCTTGGTCTCATCAGACCAAAGAAACTTATTTCTCACCATCTTGGAGTCCTTCAGGTGTTTTTTTAGGACACTCCATGCGGGCTTTCATGTGTCATGAGTAGAGGCTTCTGAAAGGCCACTCTGCCATAAAGCCCTGACTGGTGGAGGGCTGCAGTGATGGTTGACTTTCTACAACTTTCTCCCATCTCCCGACTGCATCTCTGGAGCACAGCCACAGCGATCTTTGGGTTCTTCTTTACCTCTCTTACCAAGGCTCTTCTCCCCTGATTATAAGGATATTTTAGCTTGCTGTTCACCATTTTAAAAGACTGTATCCATTTTAGAATAATATGTATATGTGACGTTTATGAGAAGTTAAGTTTCAATTTCTTAAAAATGGCCTAACTTCTTTCAAATGATGTGCTAGCCCCTTTCCTGTTAGCCTTTTCCTGTTATTAGTTTCTATAGGAGTTATTAATATTCTATTTTTGCTTGTCTTAGAACATCCTGTAGAATGCCCTATATGTCTGTATCTTTACCATATATTAATGAAAGAAGGGTTGGACTTTTGTTGTGATGTCATTTTGGTTATATAAGTGGAAACACGGAAATAAATTGAGCAGATCATTCTGAGAACTGCATGTCTTGTATGCATGTCATAACTTCATCAGAATGGTCTCCAGATCTGAATGGCTTTGAAGGAACACTCTAGGCAGGATATCATATGAGGGTTCACTTGCTTTTAGAACATCCCTACACCCCATTAGCTTTGGTGTCAAAAAGTGGGCGGTCATCATTATCTAAGTCCGGTGAGTCTGATTTAATTATTGTTTCTCTTACTTGATTTTAGTTTAAAAGACCGTTTCCCTACATGGGATTAACAGAAGGTGTAGTGTTAAAAACATTTATGTAAATGTATGAACCTCGGTAGAAGTCCGTTCGGGTGACGGCAGTGTCTCTGAGTGAACTCTGAGATAGTTCCAAGGGTTTCTGAGAAGCCCAAAGTAATATAATAAACAAGGAAAGGGGCGCCTCTGAATATGTATCAATAAAGCATTTATTATACAAAACAATATCCACTCACATGGAAGACTGCACATCTGCGTTCAAGCATGTCTCTGAATGGGAAGAGAGGAGGGGAACTGCAAGCTTCAGCATGTCCATAAACGGCTGGCAACACATCAAATCCAATAAGGATGGTGTGAGGTGGTGGGGCACAGCGGTTTCTCCTTGACCTCATAAAAGTGACACACAGAGCAGAGATGAGGTGACTGATGCGATCACCCGGCCAGGTGTGGGTTCCAGGAAAAGGGGAAAAAAGACGCCGGGTCCTGTCACAGGCTGCGCCGTGTTATGCGTTCGTCCCGTCTGGTATCCAAGACATGGAGATGACATGAGACATGAGATGGCCATGAGAAAGGAACCGGGAACGAGGCTTGGCAAGTACAGCGAAGTGTGGCGCGGAGCCATGACGTGTGTGCGACGCGTTTCCGAGTATTCACGCTATGGATGGTAAACATAGCAGCACTCCTTTTGTCAAGCATGGGGTGTATGGATCCAGGCACAGTCTTTATAGTCTCAGCAGGGGGAGGGGCCAGATAAATACATACATAGTTTAAACCTTATATAAGAAGCACCAAAACCTGGCGGACGAACATCATCTTAAGGGACAATCAAATGAACATAGCAGAAAAATACTCAATGAAACAATACATAGAAAAAAATGGAAATAAAAATAAAATATAAGAAATAAAAAAAAACAAATAACATTATGTGATAGATAAATAGACCACCAAATGAATAGGTGGGTATGGGGAATAGGATATAAATATAAATGGTACGGGATGCATATATTATATAAAAAGGAAGGAAGCAATCCATATGTATATGAAAAATGGGGTTCATGGATAAGAAAACCCATATATTACCCATTAAAATGTAAAAAGGAAATCGGATTAAAACAAGGAAATGAATAAATATATACTATATTAGATACTATATATAAAAAATGTAGAAAAAGTAAAAAAAGGTAAAAATGATAGTCACTATATAATATGAGAAATAGATAAGAAAAGGGGGGGGGGGGGGAAAGGGGGGAGGGGGGAAGGGGGGGTAACTGGGGGGTGGGGAAAGGGAACAAAAGGGAAGGGAAAGGGGGGGGCGAAAAAGGGAGGAGGGGGGTAATTTGGGGCAGGCTGATACTTACTTGAAGAGACCGAGCCATATATTAAAGAGAAAGACACAATGTGTGAAAAAAGATACCTGTAGTTAAAAATGAAAAAGAATGGGTGAATAAAAGCTCAATACTGACATCCAAGATAATAATGACGACTAGAGCACAGTAAATGGTTATAAAACCGTGGCAATTTCAATAGCCTTGTTTAAACCACCGGGTGAGAGGACATCTAGAGTATAGATCCAGAATGTCTCCTTCGCACACAGTTTTTTAAAACGTTCTGCTGCAGTAAGTGATTTGGAAATTTGCTCATAACCCAGACTTTTAGGCCAAAAGTGGATTTTTTATGGTGCTCAGCGAAATGTCATGGGACGCTGTGCATAGCCTTGCCTCCCTCGCTTAGCCTACAGTGTTGGCTGAAACGTTGCCTGAGGGGGCCGATCGTTCGACCAACATAAATTAAACAGGGGCATATGAGGCCATATACCACAAAATCAGAGGAGCAATTATAAAATTAATCTAGCATGTAGGTTTTTCCTTTGGAAAGAAATGATTTTTGACCATGTTCAATGAAAGAGCAGGTTTTGCAATGGGTTTTTTTACACTGGTACATACCAACTAGAGTTATGAAAACAGTGGGATTGGTACATGTATGGGCCGTTTAAGGTTTGCTAGGGGAAATTTAATTTTTAAGGTTAGGGGCTTTGCGGTACCTCCTTGGGATATTCTTTGTCAGTAAACTTTTTTTAAGTGAAATACTGGATGTAGCATAGTCACTATCCAACGTGCAGTTGTTTCTCAAGCGATAAAATTGTCCTTTGGGTATATTTCTGGTCCATTTCGGGTAGTGGCAGCTGGTAAAATGTAAGAAAGAGTTACCCACCATGGGTTTGGTGCAATTCTTTGCTATTATATTCTCACCTGCGTGGCCTAATTCCAAATCGAGGAAGGCCAGGTTGGTTGGATCAGAGACATGGGTGAATGTTAGTCCGTAAGGGTTAAATAGTTAGTCAGGTTGAAAAAAGACACAAGTCCATCCAGTTCAACCATAAAAAAAAAAAAAAAATATCAATTGCAATGATCCACAAAGGAGGCAATGAGGTTGGGAGGACCATCCCAGATGACTATTAAATCATTGATATAACACCCAAAAAAACGAGATTAGATGAGTAAGGGTTATTGTGCCAAATGAAGTTTTTTTTCCCAGTAACCCATGGCCAAATTAGCATAGGACAGAGCAAAACTGTCTCCCATAGCAGTCCCTTGGATCTGTAGGAAAAATTTGTCATCAAAAGTAAAATAGTTATGGGTCAAACAGAAGTTAGTAGCCTCCAGAATAAAGGCAACTTGTCTGGGGTTAATAAGAGGTTCCTGGGCAAGAAAAAATTCTAAAGCCATTAGGCCAAAATGGTGGGGGATGGAGGTATAAAGTGAGGTGACGTCAAGGGAGAGCCACGTATATGTGGGTTCCCATCTGTAGGGCGCTAAAAGTTCTAAAAGGTGTATACCATCTCTCCCCTCCCCCTTTTTTTTCCCCTATTTCTCGTATTATATAGTGACTATCATTTTTACCTTTTTTAACGTTTTCTAAATTTTTTATATATATTTATTCATTTCCTTGTTTTAATCTTTTAAATTTTAATGGGTAATATATGGGTTTTCTTATCCATGAACCCCATTTTTCATATACATACAGGTTGTTTCCTTCATTTTTATCTAATATATGCATCCCGTACCGTTTATATTTATATCCTATTCCCCATACCCACCTATTCATTTGGTGATCTATTTATCTATCACATAATGTTATTTATTTGTTTTTATTTTTTATTTCCATTTTTTTCTATGTATTGTTTCATTGAGTATTTTTCTGCTATGTTCATTTGATTGTCCCTTAATATGCTGTTCATCCTCCAGCTTTTTGTGCTTCTTATATAAGGTTTTAAACTATCTTGGATGTCAGTATTGAGCTTTTATTCACCCATTCTTTGTCATTTTTTACTACAGGTATCTTTTTTCACACATTGTGTCTTTCTCTTTAATATGTGGGGGTGGTTGGTTTGGTTTCTTCCAGTAAGTATCAGCCTGCCCTAAATTACACCCCTCCTCCATTTTTCTCCCCCCCTTTCCCTTCCCTTTTGTTCCCTTTCCCCACCCCCAGTTACCCCCCTCCCCCCCTTTTTTTCCCTATTTCTCGTATTATATAGTGACTATCATTTTTACCTTTTTTTACTTTTTCTACATTTTTTTATATATAGTATATAATATAGTATATATTTATTCATTTCCTTGTTTTAATCTGATTTCCTTTTTAAATTTTACATACGGGTTGTTTCCTTCCTTTTTATTTAATATATGCATCCCGCACCGTTTATATTTATATCCTATTCCCCATACCCACCTATTCATTTGGTGGTCTATTTATCTATCACATAATGTTATTTATTAATTTTTATTTTTTATTATTTATTTTTTATTTCCTTTTTTTTCTATGTATTGTTTCATTGAGTATTTTTCTGCTATGTTCATTTGATTGACCCTTAATATGCTGTTCATCCTCCAGCTTTTTGTGCTTCTTATATAAGGTTTTAAATTATGTATATGTAGCGCTGGTAGATTTACAATCTACCGCATGTTAGGTACATTTAGTAATTTGGGCGTTAGGAAGGTAAAAGTTTGCCTCTGTTCCAGCTTGGCTGACATTGTATGTGTTTCCGTGCTGACCGGTGGGTGTCGCTGTTGCCACTGGTCGGTGTTGGTAAAGCAACGTGTCAAAGTGTATGGATGCTCCTCTGTCTCTGAGGCAAGCTAGGTGGAGGTGGTCCTCCGAGTTGCATTCTGGGAAGAGGGTATTTATGGGACAGACGCCATGTTCTAGGGTCGTTTTATAGCCACCTGCTGGCCCTCCTGGCCGACAGGTATGGGTTAAGGAGCTACCTCGTGGTCCTCCAATCGGGAGGCCCACGATGCTGCGGCACAGGGGTGGGTCCAGAGGCTTGTCTGGGGCCTACCACCGCGGCCGAGAAATGGTCCTGAGCTGTCGGTCCTGTGTGACGAAGCTGGACAACCGAGGAGATCCCAGGGGAGGACCTGTCTTGGAGAGATCACGCGTTGAGCTGGTCTATAGAGGGGCCTGGTGACTCAGTTGGAGTACGTATCCAAAAGAAGTAACTATACAGCATAGTGTTGCCAGTTCGGCTTAAAGGTTCAGGCACTGTGACTGACTTTCACTGCAGAAAATCTGATACATCCTGTGGCAGAGGATCGTACGGATTTATCCCCCCAAACAAGTCTGTGGCAGAGACTTTTGATTCGTGCTGCGTACTGGCTGCTAGACCGGTTAGAGCGGCCTATCCAGACGAGCAAGGAGTGTGTCCCACGAGGGGAGCACATTCCACATAATTATCTGAATTCTACCAGGACATTTGTCGCTAAGATTCTACAAGAAGATATTTGAGTTTCTCCTGAAAGTTTCCTTTTACACCTCTTTCCTGCTACTTCCTAAAGTTTGACTGTTTAATAAAGCATTGAAAACGTACTCCAGTGTTGGTGCGTGTGTCGTCCAGAAGTAAACTCAAAGGAACCCCTAGACCCGGTGCCGGTGAAACAGAGGGAAGCAAAGTGAAGGTAACAGACCCGCTTAAACCAGCAGCTCCGCAGAGAGTTAGTGCTATATATGTATTTATCTGGCCCCTCCCCCTGCTGAGACTATAAAGACTGTGCCTGGATCCATACACCCCATGCTTGACAAAGGAGTACTGCTATGTTTACCATCCATAGCGTGAATACTCGGAAACGCGTCGCACATTTGTGACGTCACTTCTCCGCGCCACTCTTTGCTGTGCTTGCCAAGCCTCGTCCTGGTTCCCCTCTCACGGCCATGTCACATCTTGGATGCCAGATGGGACGAACGCATATCACGGCACAGCCTGTGACAGGACCCGGCGTCTTTTTTTCCCCATCCTTATTGGATTTGATGTGTTGCCAGCCGTTTATGGACATGCTGAGGCTTGCAGTCCCCCTCCTCTCTTCCCATCCAGAGACATTGTTGAACACAGATGTGCAGTCTTCCATGTGAGTGGATATTGTTTTTTTATAATAAATGCTTTATTGATACATATTCAGAGGTGCCCCTTTCCTTGTTTCTTCTCAGCCTTTTTTGGACCTTGCTTCTGGTCCCATCGGTGGCAGCCCTGACAGACCCATCTACATATATATTTTTATATATATTTATCTTTGCCCCCCTGGACTATCAAGGAACATTCTGTAGAGGTATTATTAACCCTAGACAAGTTGCCTTTATTCTGGAGGCTACTAATTTCTGTTTGACCCATAATATTTTACTTTTGATGATGAATTTTTCCTACAGATCCAAGGGACTGCTATGGGAGCCAATTTTGTTCTGTCCTATGCTAATTTGGCCATGGGTTACTGGGAAAAAAACTTAATTTGGCACAATAACCCTTACTCATCTAATCTCATTTCTTTTGGGCGTTATATCGATGATTTAATAGTCATCTGGGATGGTCCTCCCAACCTCATTGCCTCCTTTGTGGATCATTGCAACCACAACCCTTACGGACTAACATTCACCCATGTCTCTGATCCAATCAACCTGGCCTTCCTCGATTTGGAATTGGGCCATGCAGACGAGAATATAATAGCAAAGAATTACACCAAACCCAGGGTGGGTAACTCTTTCTTACATTTTACCAGCTGCCACTACCCGAAATGGACCAGAAATATACCCAAAGGACAATTTTATCGCTTGAGAAACAACTGCACGTTGGATAGTGACTATGCTACATCCAGTATTTCACTTAAACAAAAGTTTGTTGACAAAGAATACCCCAAGGAGTTGGTAGATGAAGCATGTGCTTTGTATGCAAAAGGAAAACCCACCAAAAAAGAAAAAGATAAAATAGATCACTCTACTAGATTCATTACTACTTTCCACTTCCAATATAAAAAATGGAGAATATTCTGAGTAAACATTGGGGCATCTTGTTACAAGATCCCCTCTTCAAAACTACCCTTCCTCCAGTACCCAGAGTCACATACTGCAAGCCCCTAACCTTAAAAATAAAATTGCCCCTAGCAAACTTAAAACCACCCATACATGTACCAATCCCACTGTTCTCATACCTCTAGTTGGTATGTACCAGTGTAAAAAAAACTGTTGCAAAACCTGCTTTTTCCTTGAACATGGTCAAAAATCATTTCTTTCCAAAGGAAAAAACCTACATGCTAGATCAATTTTATAATTGCTCCTCTGATTTTGTGGTATATGGCCTTACATGCCCCTGTGGTTTAATTTATGTTGGTCAAACGATCTGCCCCCTCAGGCAACGTTTCGGCCAACACCATAGGCTAATTGAGGGAGGCAAGGATATGCACAGCATCCTACGACATTTCGCTGAGCACCATAAAAAATCCACTTTTGGCCTAAAAGTCTGGGTGATTGAGCAAATTTCAAAATCACTTACTGCAGCAGAACGTTTTAAAAAACTGTGTGCGAGGGAGACATTCTGGATCTATACTCTTGATGTCCTCTCGCCCGGTGATTTAAACGAGGCTATTGAGATTGCCACGGTTTTGTAACCATTTACTGTGCTCTACTCATCATTATTATCTTGGATGTCAGTATTGAGCTTTTATTCACCCATTCTTTGTCATTTTTTACTACAGGTATCTTTTTTCACGCATTGTGTCTTTCTCTTTAATATATGGGGGTGGTTGGTTCAGTTTCTTCCAGTATCAGCCTGCCCTAAATTACCCCCCTCCTCCATTTTTCGCCCCCCTTTTCCCTTCCCTTTTGTTCCCTTTCCCCACCCCCCAGTTACCCCCCTCCCCCCCCCCTTTTTTTCCCTATTTCTCGTATTATATAGTGACTATTATTTTTACCTTTTTTTTACTTTTTCTACATTTTTTATATATAGTATTAATATAGTATATATTTATTCATTCCCTTGTTTCTTGTTTTAATCTGATTTCCTTTTTAAATTTTACATACGGGTTGTTTCCTTCCTTTTTATACAATATATGCATCCCCTACCGTTTATATTTATATCCTATTCCCCATATCCACCTATTCATTTGGTGGTCTATTTATCTATCACATAATGTTATTTATTTTTATTTTTTATTTTTTATTTCCATTTTTTTCTATGTATTGTTTCATTGAGTATTTTTCTGCTATGTTCATTTGATTGTCCCTTAATATGCTGTCCATTCTCCAGCTTTTTGTGCTTCTTATATAAGTTTTTAAACTATGTATGTATTTATCTGGCCCCTCCCCCTGCTGAGACTATAAAGACTGTGCCTGGATACACCCCATGCTTGACAAAGGAGTGCTGCTATGTTTACCATCCATAGCGTGAATACTCGGAAATGCGTCGCACATTTGTGACGTCATGTCTCTGCGCCACTCTTTGCTGTGCTTGCCAAGCCTCGTTCTGGTTCTCCTCTCACGGCCGTGTCATCTCCACATCTTGGATGCCAGATGGGATGAGCGCATATCACGGCACAGCCTGTGACAGGACCCGGCATCTTTTTTCCCCTTCTCCTGGAACCCACACCTGGCCGGATGATCGCATCAGTCACCTCATCTCTGCTCTGTGTGTCACTTTCATGAGGTCAAGGAGAAACCGCTGTGCCCCACCACCTCACACCATCCTTATTGGATTTGATGTGTTGCCAGCCGTTTATGGACATGCTGAGGCTTGCAGTCCTCTTCCTCTCTTCCCATCCAGAGACATGCTTGAACGCAGATGTGCAGTCTTCCATGTGAGTGGATATTGTTTTTTATAATAAATGCTTTATTGATACACATTCAGAGGCGCCCCTTTCCTTGTTTCTTCTCAGCCTTTTTTGGACCTTGCTTCTGGTCCCATCGGTGGCAACCCTGACAGACCCGTCTACATATATATTTTTGTATATATTTATCTTTGCCCCCCTGGACTATCAAGGAATATTCTGTAGAGGTATTGTTGCATTGCACTTGCTTTACTTGTTAATTGTTCTATGTACTGAAGCTACAGTGCTGCATGCATACATTTGCTTACTACATCACTCTGTCCGAATTTGTCAGAGCATATTGTTTCATATACAATTGGTTCCTTGTTCATTACATATGTACAGCTATCATTTATTGCATCCGCACCTGTTTATTTCCATATACACTGTTGCAGACTAACCACATAAGTGCACTTTATCTGTTCCTGTCCCTTCCCTTTTCTCCCCCCCTCCCATTTATTTGCCTACTTTTCTTAAATTTTTTTCTACCTTACACCTAGTTTTTATACCATTGTTTATTTTCTTATGGATCTTTTAAATGATGTGGAAATCCATAGGTACAATGTGCTGGAGGAATTTTACACCATATTACCCCCCACCATGTTTTCCATTTATATCAAATTAACTGGCACCACTAGATACACCCTATGTGGCAAGTTTAAACATCTAGAGAGAATTTTTAAACACGCCAATCAGCAATGGTGCGACAAATTCTTTCTAGAGAAATATATCTCCACCAAGGTTTCACCCCAAGGCCTAAGAATTATCAAAGACTGCTCATTCCTTAATGCTGCCAGCAAAAAGGAGTGGGAGAATATTTCCGAGTTCTGTACCTCCAAGTGGATGGAAATCCTGATTGAGTATAGACTGCCTCTTTTTGATAAACTCAAATCAGAAGCCCATACCATAGCTAAAGGGATCACTGACCACAAGGTTACTGTACCACTTTCCTGGCTTGGTATTCTGCATAAAAACACTAAGTCAGATGAAGATTTTTTGGTAAAAACCAAATTGGGCAAATTCAAAAGAGATCTGGATGATATTAATCTGGATCGGGTATTCAACTGGAAGCAAAAATCCACATCCACCTCTGACCACAGACGTACTTTTCCTCCTCATTCTCTTTCCTCTTCTTCCCTTCCTCCCCCTGTGCCTTCCCATACCCCTCGTCCACGGCCTTTTCCTTTACTACTTTCTCATCTACCATACCACCCTCCCCTTATGAGGATTTCCATTACTAACACCACATTTCAGCGGCCCCCATCTAGTGCTAACAGACATATAGGACAAAAACCTTCCTCTAATAAAACCAACAATTTATTAGCTGATCTTAATTCTACAATAGACCTTCCTACATTAGGAGAGGTATGAATCCCGTTACCACCACCAATATGTCCATTCCCCACCAGATCCATGGTCCCTCATCTGAAGTCACATCTTCTACCCAACATAATGAGGTTGCTGACCTACCTAACCACAATCCCCCTAATAATACTACAGATGAATTTATGGAGGTTCATCCTGGAAATACTGCTGACTTTCCTCCTCTCACCCACTCCCCAATATCCAGCACGAGAGACTATTCAGATCCTCCTATTGTGGGATCACCCCCCCTCCCATCCCATTTACATCCATACTTCCCGTTCCCTGTTCCTCTTTGCCCTCTGATCCCTCTTTTTTAGTGTACAGTCCTCCTAGAGCCAACTGGAGAAAAAGAAAACTTACCGGAGAGGTTGCAGAGGAGGACGAGGAAATAAATCTAGAGACAAACACACCCAAACTCCGCAAACTATGAAGATTTTTAACCTATCTTCCCTTGAACTCTCCACTGCTGATATAAGCTTACTTAATAGGGGACTCAATTTTGCCCCAATAAATAAGCCTAACCCCTTCCTTCTGTTCAAGGATCTGGACAGATACATCCGTAATCTCACCTTAAAATGGTTCTTTCACGCTAAACAGAACAAACCCACTGCTGATGATGTAGTTCCATCCCCCCTATCTTGTTCTCCAATCATTTCGAATATGATGGTGATCTAATAGATGCTCTAGAATCCCTGAGGAAGAGGGTACACTCAGCCTCTTTACTCAGCATTTGGCTACTTCGCCACCTATCATACATTCATCATTCAAACCCAAGTCAGTTTTTTATCCTGCCCAGTCAAAAGGCCTCTACCTGGAAAGCTTCCATAGGGTTGTGTATGCAGACTTTCTTAAGCTCTGTCAGTCATCTTCCTCTATACCTCCCCATGTACACAACCTTTCCGTTATTGAAACTCGAGCCCTAGAGTCTCTCACTCAAACCACTGACGTTATCATCAAAACCGCTGATAAAGGGGGTGGTATAGTCGTACAAGACAAAGCTGACTATATCAAAGAGGCTCAAAGACTCCTCTCGGATCAAACTACCTACCATAAGTTTTCTAAATATCCCACCAGCGAATTTTCCACTGAGGCCCATTTTCTCATTCAGTCAGCTTTTGATAATGGAGTGATCAATAAAATGGAAGCTTTTTTCTTTTGGAAAAACTTCTATCAGGTTCCCTACTTCTATCATCTGCCGAAAGTACACAAAAGTCTAACATCCCCTCCTGGCAGACCCATTGTGGCTGCCATGGACAGTGTCACCACTGGGTTCAGTCAGTACATCGATCTATTTTTACAACCCATAGTCCAACAGTTGCCATCCTACATTAGAGATGGTATACACCTTTTAGAGCCCTACAGATGGGAACCTACATATACGTGGCTCTCCCTTGACGTCACCTCACTTTATACCTCCATCCCCCACCATTTTGGCCTAATGGCTTTAGATTTTTTTCTTGCCCAGGAACCTCTTATTAACCCCAGATAAGTTGCCTTTATTCTGGAGGCTACTAACTTCTGTTTGACCCATAACTATTTTACTTTTGATGACAAATTTTTCCTACAGGTCCAAGGAACTGCTATGGGAGCCAATTTCACTCCATCCTATGCTAATTTGGCCATGGGTTACTGGGAAAAAACTTAATTTGGCACAATAACCCTTACTCATCTAATCTCGTTTTTTTGGGCGTTATATCAATGATTTAATAGTCATCTGGGATGGTCCTCCCAACCTCATTGCCTCTTTTGTAGATCATTGCAACCACAACCCTACATGCTAGATCAATTATATAATTGCTCCTCTGATTTTGTGGTATATGGCCTCACATGCCCCTGTGGTTTAATTTATGTTGGTCGAACGATCTGCCCACTCAGGCAATGTTTCGGCCAACACCGTAGGCTAATCGAGGGAGGCAAGGATATGCACAGCATCCCATGACATTTCGCTGAGCATCATAAAAAATCCACTTTTGGCCTAAAAGTCTGAGTGATTGAGCAAATTTCCAAATCACTTACTGCAGCAGAACGTTTTAAAAAACTGTGCGCGAGGGAGACATTCTGGATCTATACTCTTGATGTCCTCTCACCCGGTGGTTTAAACGAGGCTATTGAGATTGCCACGGTTTTATAACCATTTACTGTGCTCTAGTCGTCATTATTATTTTGGATGTCAGTATTGAGCTTTTATTCACCCATTCTTAGTCATTTTTTACTACAGGTATCTTTTTTCACACATTGTGTCTTTCTCTTTAATATATGGGGGTGGTTAGTTCAGTCTCTTCCAGTATCAGCCTGCCCTAAATTACCCCCCTCCTCCTTTTTTTGCCCACCCCTTTCCCTTCCCTTTTGTTCCCTTTCCCCACCCCCCAGTTACCCCCCTCCCCCCTTCCCCCCCCTTTTTTTCCCTATTTCTCATATTATATAGTGACTATCATTTTTACCTTTTTTTTACTTTTTTCTATATTTTTATATAGTATATATTTATTCATTTCCTTGTTTTAATCTAATTTCCTTTTTAAATTTTAACAGGTAATATATGGGTTTTCTTATCCATGAACCCCATTTTTCATATACATAAGGGTTGTTTCCTTCTTTTTATTTAATATATGCATCCCGTACCGTTTATATTGATATTCTATTCCCTATACCCACCTATTCATTTGGTGGTCTATTTATCTATCACATAATGTTAATTATTTGTTTTTATTTTTTATTTTTTCCATTTTTTTCTATGTATTGTTCATTGAGTATTTTTTTCTGCTATGTTCATTTGATTGTTCCTTAATATGCTGTTCGTCCTCCAGCTTTTTGTGCCTCTTATATAAGGTTTTAAACTATGTATGTATTTTATCTGCCCCTCCCCTGCTGAGACTATAAAGACTGTGCCTGGATCCATACACCCCATGCTTGACAAAGGAGTGCTGCTTTGTTTACCATCCATAGCGTGAATACTCGGAAACGCGTCACATATTTGTGATGTCACGGTTTCTCGCCACGCTTTTCTGTGCTTGCCAAGCCTTGTTCTGGTTCCCCTCTCACGGCCATGTCATCTCCACATCTTGGATACCAGACGGGACAAGCGCATATCACGGCACAGCCTGTGACAGGACCGGTGTCTTTTTTCCCCTTCTCCTGGAACCCACACCTGGCCAGATGATCGCATCGGTCACCTCATCTCTGCTCTGTGTGTCCACTTTTATGAGATCAAGGAGAAACCACTGTGCCCCACCACCTCACACCATCCTTATTGGATTTGATGTGTTGCCAGCCATTTATGGACATGCTGAGGCTTGCAGTCCCCCTCCTCTCTTCCCATCCAGAGACATGCTTGAACGCAGATGTGCAGTCTTCCATGTGAGTGGATATTGTTTTTTTATAATAAATGCTTTATTGATACACATTCAGAGGCGCCCTTTCCTTGTTTCTTCTCAGCCTTTTTGGACCTTGCTTCTGATCCCATCGGTGGCAGCCCTGACAGACCCGTCTACATATATATTTTTATATATATTTATCTTTGCCCCCCTGGACTATCAAGGAACATTCTGTAGAGATATTGTTTCATTGCGCCTGCTTTACTTGTTAAAAGTAATATAATACAGTACTGTAAGAAGTTTGATAAAGATATCTGATAGAGTGTGCCAGAAAAACCCAAACCTCTTTGCTTGCCTTTCTGTCACTTAGAAGTAAATAAGGAGATAAAATAAGTAGATAAAATAAGGTTATCTGTTTGTCTTTGTGGAATTTGTCAGGTGTCATAAGGTAATATGACACCTTTCCATTGCATTGTATTATAATGAAACGTACAGTGATGCTACAATATTTGATAATGTATTGATGCTTACTTTTAATGATTTACATATGAATGCTTTGACTCTAAAGTATAAGATATAACCTGTATCATATTGTAGTCTTCAGGATGATTCTGGCATTGATTCAGTGAGTAAAAATATTTTCTTTTCCTTGCTGTAATCAGACGTTCAGTGTCATCTTAGGGAAAGTACTAAAAAAAATGTCTCAAAAGTGTTCTGATTGTATTACTGGTTTGTTATTCTGTTATACTGGTCCTCAGACATATCTTGTAGCCAGTGTTCTGGAAGTTTTCATTTTAAACTAGGAAAGGGACCCTTATTTAGAGAAGGCAAACCACGGGCTTAAGTTTTAAGGTTTAATTTACATAACAAATTTGTGTTTCAAGAAGGATTGATAGTGAAGGGAGTAATATCACTTATTCGAAGAGCAGGGGAGACTTATCTAGTCTGTCCCAGGTCTTTGAAGTATTTTGACATTAGGGACGTTTTTACCAATTAACCAATTAAAATATGGGTAGAGTGTTAATAACACTTTCTTAACCACTTCAGCCCCAGGAGGATTTACCCCCTTCCTGACCAGAGCACTTTTTACAATTTGGCACTGTGTCGCTTTAACTGCTAATTGCGCGGTCATGAAATGCTGTACCCAAACAAAATTTGCATCCTTTTCTTCCCACAAATAGAGCTTTTTTTATGGTATTTGATCACCTCTGCCATTTTTATTTTTTGCACTACAAACAGAAAAAGACAAAAAATTTTGAAAAAAATGATATTTTCTACTTTTTGTTATAAAAAAAATCCAATAAACTCAATTTTAGTCATACATTTAGGCCAAAATGTATTCGACCAAATGTCTTTGGTAAAAAAAAATGTCAATAAGCGTATAGTGCCTACAAACTAGGGTACATTTTCTGGAATTTACACAGCCTTTAATTTATGACTGCCTATGTCATTTATTGAGGTGCTAAAATGGCAGAGCAGTACAACCCCCCCCCCCAAATTACTCCATTTGGAAAGTAGACACCCCAAGGAAATTGCTGAGAGGCGTGTTGAGCCCATTGAATATTCATTTTGTTTGTCCTAAGTGATTGAATAAAGACAAAAAAAAAAATTACAAAAAGTTGTCACTAAATGATATATTGCTCACACAGGCCATGGGCATATGTGGAATTGCACCCCAAAATACATTTAGCTGCTTCTCCTGAGTATGGGGATATCACATGTGTGGGTCTTTTTGGGAGCCTAGCCGCGTACGGGGCCCCGAAAACCAAGCACCGCCTTCAGGATGTCTAAGGGCGTAAATTTTTGATTTCACTCCTCACTACCTATCACAGTTTTGAAGGCCATAAAATGCCCAGATGGCCCAAAACCCCCCCAAATGACCCAATTTTGGAAAGTAGACACCCCAAGATATTTGCTGAGAGGCATGTTGAGTCCATGGAATGTTTTATATTTTGACACAAGTTGCGGGAAAGTGACAAATTTTTTATTTTTTTATTTTTTTTTGCACAAAGTTGACACTAAATGATATATTGCTCACACAGGCCATGGGCATATGTGGAATTGCACCCCAAAATACATTCTGCTGATTCTCCTGAGTACGGGGATACCACATGTGTGGGACTTTTTAGGAACCTAGCTGCAGACGGGGCCCCGAAACCTAATAACCGCCTTCAGGATTTCTAAGGGCGTAAATTTTTGATTCACTCCTCACTACCTATCACAGTTTTGAAGGCCATAAAATGCCCAGATGGCACAACCCCCCTCCAAATGACCCCATTTTGGAAAGTAGACACCCCAAGCTATTTGCTGAGAGGCATGTTGAGTCCATGGAATGTTTTATATTTTGACACAAGTTGCGGGAAAGTGACAATTTTTTTTTTTTTTTGCACAAAGTTGACACTAAATGATATATTGCTCACACAGGCCATGGGCATATGTGGAATTGCACCCCAAAATACATTCTGCTGATTCTCCTGAGTACGGGGATACCACATGTGTGGGACTTTTTAGGAACCTAGCTGCAGACGGGGCCCCGAAACCTAATCACCGCCTTCAGGATTTCTAAGGGCGTAAATTTTTGATTCACTCCTCACTACCTATCACAGTTTTGAAGGCCATAAAATGCCAAGATAGCACAATCCCCCCCCCCAAATATCAGTAGATAATTAGAGAGATAAAAATGGCGCTGCCCTTCTAATCTGATGACATATTGGTCTAGGGTCTAGATAGGCAAAAAATATATGGGAATTTGTGTCACTAACAATGAAGTACACAATGAACACTCTATATATATATATAGACAACTTAGAGTGACGTAGATTAAACTATTGTGCAGGTGTGGTGCTCAAGCATGTATTATTGTGCCAAAAAAATGGAGATAGTAATAAAAAGAGTGTAACAAAGAAAAATTACAAATTGTGCAAAAGTATTGAGACAAAATGGCGCCTTATTCAAAAATTTTTTTTAAAAATGAACCAAAAACTATATGTATAAATTATTGTTAGTGCAATACTGATGATACTAACATAAATTATAAGTGAATTGGTGACATACGGTAGGGGATATCCTCAAAATTCAAAAGTATTGTGACACTTAGCGCCTACAGTGACTTCAGTGTAACAAAAGATATTTGTTGTGTAATAGTACTATATACTCTTCAGGTATGCCATGCATACAACAATCCCGGATTTCTCATACAAAGATGTAAAGTTAAATATTTAATAAATCATAACTGGTGATAATTAATTTTTACCGAGTACGTATTTATATGTATAACTCCATGTAAACACCACAAAAAATTTTTTATAAAACACTGAACTAAATAAGTCAATATATATATATATTATGTAGTTTTTCACTCCTTGGAAATTTGTATCCGTGACTTCTGTGCTCGTAGTTCAACAGTAGTGACTTGAGGTGCTCACCCCCCAGTGCTCCCCCACTCACCAGAATAAATCACCCCTACAGGGGTCACATGCAAACACGTGTTTTACCATCATCTTTTTTACTGGACTAAATGAAGGAATATTTAATAAATTGTTTTGATATACTTCACGAAGGAAGCCTCTTTGTCTTTTTCCTTTTGGTCCCGGCACCCTGGAGAGACTAGTGGACAAGAAGGTATGAAGTGAGTCTGTCACGCTCAAATACACAGCTGACCCAGGAACACTTGGAAAGGACTGCATCGTATAAAGCAACAGTAAACCCAACAGGAGATACCAACAAACACCCCAAGGCACCCACTCTATCGCTCGGTACCCCTGTAGGGGTGATTTATTCTGGTGAGTGGGGGAGCACTGGGGGGTGAGCACCTCAAGTCACTACTGTTGAACTACGAGCACAGAAGTCACGGATACAAATTTCCAAGGAGTGAAAAACTACATAATATATATATATATTGACTTATTTAGTTCAGTGTTTTATAAAAAATTTTTTGTGGTGTTTACATGGAGTTATACATATAAATACGTACTCGGTAAAAATTAATTATCACCAGTTATGATTTATTAAATATTTAACTTTACATCTTTGTATGAGAAATCCGGGATTGTTGTATGCATGGCATACCTGAAGAGTATATAGTACTATTACACAACAAATATCTTTTGTTACACTGAAGTCACTGTAGGCGCTAAGTGTCACAATACTTTTGAATTTTGAGGATATCCCCTACCGTATGTCACCAATTCACTTATAATTTATGTTAGTATCATCAGTATTGCACTAACAATAATTTATACATATAGTTTTTGGTTCATTTTTAAAAAAAATTTTGAATAAGGCGCCATTTTGTCTCAATACTTTTGCACAATTTGTAATTTTTCTTTGTTACACTCTTTTTATTACTATCTCCATTTTTTTGGCACAATAATACATGCTTGAGCACCACACCTGCACAATAGTTTAATCTACGTCACTCTAAGTTGTCTATATATATATAGAGTGTTCATTGTGTACTTCATTGTTAGTGACACAAATTCCCATATATTTTTTGCCTATCTAGACCCTAGACCAATATGTCATCAGATTAGAAGGGCAGCGCCATTTTTATCTCTCTAATTATCTACTGATCTTTGTAATTAGACCCTTAGCGGCACTAATTTGAGATTGGCAGCAGCCCTTATCTTGTCCTAAGCGTGGATCTTTATACATTTACACCCCCCCCCCCAAATGACCCCATTTTGGAAAGTAGATACCCCAAGCTATTTTCTGAGAGGCATGGTGAGTATTTTGCAGCTCACATTTGTTTTTGAAAATGAAGAAAGACAAGAAAAACATTTTTTTTTCTTTTTTCCTTTTTTAAAAACTTTGTGACAAAAAGTGAGGTCTTCAAAATACTCACTATATCGCTCAGCAAATAGCTTGGGGTGTCTACTTTCCAAAATAGGGTCATTTGGGGGGGGGGGGGGTTGTGCCACCTGGGCATTCCATGGCCTCCGAAACTGTGATAGGCAGTGAAGAGTAAAATCAAAAATTTACACCCTTAGAAAGCCTGAAGGCGGTGCTTGGTTTTCGGGGTCCCATCCCCGGCTAGGCTCCCAAAAAGTCCCACACATGTGGTATCCCCGTTCTCAGGACTAGCAACAGAATGTATTTTGGGGTGTAATTTCACATATTTCCATGGCATGTTTGAGCAATATATCATTTAGTGACAACTTTATGCAAAAAAAAAAAAATGTGTCTTTTTCCCGCGTCACAATTTAAAATATTCCATGGACTCAACATGCCTCTCAGCAAATAGCTTGGGGTGTCTACTTTCCAAAATGGGGTCATTTGGGGGGGGTTGAACTGTCCTGGCATTTTATGCACAACATTTAGAAGCTTATGTCACACATCACCCACGCTTCTAACCATTTGAAGACAAAGCCCTTTCTGACACTTTTTACATGAAAATGTATTTTTTATTTTTTTTGCAAGAAAATTACTTTGAACCCCCAAACATTATATATGTTTTTAAAGCAAATGCCCTACAGATTAAAATGGTGGGTGTTTCATTTTTTTTTTTTTTCACACAGTATTTGCGCAGCAATTTTTCAAATGCATTTTTTTGGGAAAAAACACACTTTTTTAAATTTTAATGCACTAAAACACACTATATTGCCCAAATGTTTGATGACATAAAAAAGATGATCTTAGGCCGAGTACGTGGATACCAAACATGACATGCTTTAAAACAAACGTGCAGTGGCGACAAACTAAATACATTTTTAAAAGCCTTTACAGTTACCACTTTAGATTTACAGAGAAGGTCTACTTCTAAAATTACTGCCCTCGATCTGACCTTTGCAGTGATACCTCACATGCATGGTGCAATTGCTGTTTACATTTGACGCCAGACCGGCGCTTGCGTTCGCCTTTGCGCAAGAGCAGGGGGGGGGGGCAGGGGTGCTTTTTTTTTTTTTTTCTTTATTATTTTTTTGCATTTTTATCTTATTTTTAAACTGTTCCTTTCATTTTTTTTTTAATCATTTTTATTGTTATCTCCGGGAATCAAAATATCCCCTATGATAGCAATATGTAGTGACAGGTACTCTTTTTTGAAAAAATTGGGGTCTATTAGACCCTAGATCTCTCTTGCCAACAGGGTTCAAGTACTAATATCTCACTGACTGTATTAGATGGTGGGGAATTGTTTGCAGGATTAGTACTACCACAATTGAAGGCACTGTTTGAACCTGTTGGCACACTGCAAAAAAAAAAATTTTTTTGAAATGTAAATAAAAATTGTTTGGTTATAAATATAAGAAAAGTAATAATGTACGAAGCTTGCATATGATTAGGGGAACCTCTGGCCATAAGGAGTGCTTATTGGCATTTTGCCAAGAAAGGAAAAAAAAAAGGAAAAAAGAGACTCAGTATCTAATTAGAATGTTTAGAAAGAAAAATAAATATGTATGTTGTGGAGATCCTTGAATGGACCGAGGCTCTCTATCGTATCCTAGCCCATACATTGTTCACGATGGGTTTAGCAGAGTCATGGGATGGTAAATTAAGGGTTAAATCAACCTTCTCTATGCTTGTACCATGTGCCTAGAGGCTGCACACGCTGTAGAGGGTCAGAGTACAAAACACGCAGTTTTAAAACAGGCAGCATACACTGAGGAAAAAGTGGAAGTAACTACGCAGTTAGTTATGCAAAGTTTTCCTTTCATGACTGTGGGCGATGTCATGGTATTAAAACCTATTGATATTGAAGACCTAAATCGTATTATTAAACACTGCCCCAAACCCACAACGTCAGCTTTGGGAGCTATAGCTTAGTTAAAGAAAGCTTGTAAGGGTAGAAATTACACGCAAGAAGACATAAGGCTCATTACAGATAGTTTGGTGGGAACTACCTCCCCTTGGGATTGGACTAAAGTGCCTGCCATAAATGTCTTGGAGGCACCCACCACCAAGGCAGAGGCTTATTCACTAAACACTGTTGATGGAAGGAATATTATGTGGGAAGAGTTAGAGAAAGAAATGAAAAGAGCTTTCACTAACAAATCATCACTCCCCACTGCAGTAGCTCGCAAACAAAAATCATCAGAGTCAGTGTTGGAATTTTGGAAGAGATTCCAAGAAGTCTGGACACAAGACGCCGGACTTAACACTCAAGATGAAATGCACAGTCTTTTATTACAGATATCTCAGTAACTTTGTCCCTAAATATGCACTCACTGTGAGACAGCAGATGTCAGACTGTGCTACAAAGAGTATGACTGACTTTCAAAAAACGTTGACTGAAAAAGACATAGCGGGATGTTTTGACATCCCAAAACAAACACCAGTACCAACACATTATCAAAATGATTTCTCAGAAAATCAAAGGGGAAACTTTTATAAAAAGAGGGAGGGGGCAAGGACAAAGAAGGAGTTACATACAGAGAAAAAGAGGATTTCTTAAAGAAAGGAATCTTAAGGGAAATTGTCTCGCCATTAACCTGGTAAAGAAGGCAAATGGTGACTATAGGTTTGTAGAAGGGCCATCAATAGCCTAGTGGTACCGATTGTCCCAATAGTGCCTAATGTGCCATCAATACTTACCGCCATACCCTACGATGCAGAGTATTTTACTGTGATTGATTTAAAGAATGTTTTTTTTCCCGTCCCTGTAGACGAGGAGACACGGCCACTGTACTCCAAGCCACCCTTGGGCCCTGGACTGCCCCTCATGGTTCTGTACTGTTGCAGTATGTTGATGATTTTTTGATTTGTAGTTCTTCAGAGGAGGACTGCCGAGCCGATAGTCTATCTTTATTGAAATGGTTACATGTATGTGGTCACAAAATGTCTAAGAAAAAGTTACAATGGTGTCAAAAAAACAGTTGAATATTTGTGCTCACAAAAGGAGAAAGAAGAGTCAGTCACAAAAGAGCTGCGGCTCTGATGGGTCTGCCCCGCCCACTTAACAGGAAGGACATGCTCACCTTCCTAGGTATGATTGGTTACTGCCGCCAATGGATACCTGACTGCTCTTTTAATGACAATATATTGAGACAAGTAACCCTCTCTGAAATGTCTGATACTGTAAAATGGTCTAATGAAATGTTAAATGCTTTTGCCATGTTGAAATGTGCAATGGCTACCAGCCCGAGCCTCGGCCTCCTTGAATATGGCAAAATGTTTCACTTGTTTGCCAGGGAAAATTGCAGAACCATGGCGGGAGTACTGGCCCAGGAACATGGTGGGAGACTGCGCCCTGTAGTTTTTTTCTCAAAGATGGTCCCGGTGCAGGATCAGGGCATGCCCGCGTGACTCAGAGTTCTAGCGTCCTGTGCGATGGTGGTTGGTCCCCACTTCTTTCACTCTGGGACACGACACCACACTTCACATCACTCACAATGTGTCAATCTTGTTGAAAAATGTACATACACAGCACATGTCTGCTCAGAGGTTGAGCGGATATGAGGTGATTTTGCTGTCCAATCCAAAATTGCACATCAAATATGCTTCTCCCACTGCAGGCCCAGCACCAATTTTAAACGCCCTTTTAGGATTAAAAGGAGAACAGGATGAGGTCATGCCACAACATGACTGCATAAACCTCATTCACCAAGACACATCACCCAGGTCTTATTTATCTTCCACAGCACTACCAGACACACAGAATGTTTTTGTGGATGGTTCTTGCTCTAGGCTATAATACACTGCAGAGCACACGCAGGCCAACAGACAGAGATAGCCAGGGGAAATGAGCAGGTCTGGCTGCCCTTGCTGCTAGACAAGCTGCTATCTCACAGACAGCAGACATCCAAATTGCTATGCTGATACCTGACCTATCCCCTCTTGCATCAAATTATGAGTTAAGTGACTAGAATGGAAAGGATGTGCGGAGAGATCCAAGAGCTGGACTTCTCTGCAAAGAGGGAAAACCATGTATACCAACGGCAAGTGCATTCACAGTACCACGGAATAGGCCACGCAGGTATTCAAGTCACGGCTGATCTCACACACATGCCCAAACTAGGCAAAAGAAAGGAAAATCTTTTGATAATTGTGGACATGTACTGCCAGGACTTGGTAAAAACTCTTAAGATAGAATGGAAGTTTCACATTCCCTACCACCCTCCAAGTTCAGGAATAGTAGAAAAAATGAATAGAACAATAAAAGACAAGATAAGAAAGGCCACAGGAGGAACCTTTGCCAACTGGAGAAAGGTCCTCCCAGCAGTCCTGGCAGAAATAAGACAGGGTATTCACCGTTTGAAGTTTTGATGGGTAGTCCTTTCCCCACCCCATAGGCCAGAGCACCTTTAATGGTAGAAAAGGGAGATTTAGATTTAATACAGGAAGAATATGTAAGAAAACTGGTTGAAATATTGGATACAATCGAAAGAAATGTTGCTCGCACCTCTCCTTTTTATTCACAGGAAGCTACTCACCTCTTCAAGGAGGGAGACACCATGGTGGTCCAACAGCTGAACAGAAATAAGAAGCAAGAGTATCCCTTTGGACCTCCTACAATGGTGAATGCAGTTACCAGAACAGCAGTCCTGGATCCATGTCAGCCGAGTGAAAAAGGTTGCCCAAAGCCCCAAGAGCAGGAAGGAGATCCTAAACACAGGAGGCCCTCAAGCAGAAGTCCAAGCAGATGAAGGAGGAGTTCCTGGAAAAGCAGGTCCGGCCAGAGAAGATGACCTTGCTTATTTCACCACAGACTTCTGGCAAAGCATTGTGCCTCCTGTTCCTGATCACCCTGATTGTGTTCCCGCCCACTTGGATCATCGCTAACTGTATTTACCACCCTGAAGACTTGGGTACCATTAAAAGTATTTGTGGGAACACACATACACAGGAGAACATTACAGTGATACAAGTTAGAAACAAGAGAGACATTGAGGATAATTTTGCTGATAAAATGCTTTTGCTAAAATTGAAATATGCTTATCCTCAGAAATTAGGATTTCAGAAATGTTGGATTTGTAGCAAATTGCACCCTAGCACTGTTAGGATGCCATAAATGGCCATGCCTTTGAATATCACCCCCCTTTTTAAAGGAAAGACTCCCCTTGATCTCATAAATATCAGTAGAAGAACAAATAATACCATTACCTTTCACATTATTAGTAGAAGTCATAATCCTACTTAGGAAATTCCACTAGAAATGCTCATACTTGTAGTATGTATTACCAGAAACGGACTGATTGCACCATCATGACAAGGAAGTGAGATCATACAAATATGATCAAAGAGGGGATTGAAGGGATATTTTAGCTTGCTGTCCACCATTTTACCTATACATCTCTGTAAAAATGTGTATCCATTTTAGAATAATATGTATATGTGAAGTCTATGAGAAGTTAAGTTTAAATTTCTTATAAATGGTTTCATCTCCCCGAAATGATGTACAAAGTCCTTTCCTGTTAGCCTTTTCCTGTTATTAGTTTCTATATGAGTTATTAATATTCTATTTTTGCTTGTTTTAAAACATCCTGTATGTCTGTATCTTTACCATATATTAATGAAAGGGTTGGACTTTTGTTGTGATGTCATTTTGGTTATATAAATGGAAACGCGGAAATAAATTGAGCAGATCATTCTGAGAACTAAGATGTCTTGTATGCGTGTCATAACTTTCATCAGAATGGTCTCCAGATCTGAATGGGTTTGAAGGAATACTCTAGGCAGGATATCATACGAGGGTTCACTTGCTTTTAGAACATCCTACACCCCATCAGCAGGTGTTGTTTTTTTTTTTTCAAAGTGGGTTTATAACCACTTTTAAGTAGGAGTCGTTTAACTCAGGTGTCCGTAACTCGGAGACTGCCTGTATATGTTTTTTAATTTATTGATTTTATTCACCTGTTGGTTGATATTGTATTATTTAAATAGCAGCACTAATTATTTACATTTTTGGTTTCACAAGCACAGTGCGTATTGATTTGATAGTGTAAGGAATGAAGTTCAAAGAACAAGCACACCCATCCCATATTTTGGTTTCAACAGGACTTTTTTTCAATAGGTTCTGGAACTCAACCATAACCCCAGTCAAATGCACATCAGTCAAATGCCACAAACAGTAGAAGGGTCTTAATGGGGCAATAAATACCAGGATTGCATTAAACACAGAAATCTGTGATTATGTGATTGCGGTGACCAGGCACCAAAGGGTCTGAGCCAGAGGTGGTGGAACTGAGTTCCACCAAGTTCCACCTGAAAAAATGGTTTGGTTTCAGTAAAATCTACTACTGTTTGAGGAACTGTTAATAAAATAAAAACTAATTTCCATGAATCAGAAAAAAAAAACTACCCTCTTCCTTGCACTGCAATGGTTAAATGATTGTTATTGATAGGATGCCAGAATAAGGAAAAACACTTTTCTTAGTCAACAATCCAGCAGGATCCCTTTAGAGTGCGATAGTTCCCCTCCACTTTAAGCTGCATTCCCCACCATGTACAATGCAGGATTAATAGTGATGGTGCCCACAGACAGGAGATAAGAGGGCAGCACTGGAGTCAGCCAGACAGGAGGAATAGGGTAAATAACAATGCCTGTTCTTGTACCTGCTACGCCAGTGTTTCTCCAGCAGGGCTCCTTTTGAGGTTGTTAGAAGTTCCTTGAACAAAGAGCAAAGACGGGTTAATCTCCCAGCTACACTGATTACCGATTCAAGAAGCCAGTAGCCACCAATATAAGAGCTCACTTCTACATTGACCACCACAATTATTACTGTGTGCATTTTATTTCCACTGTTGGTTATTTCAAGAATAATACTGAAAATAATGATGTAGGGGGTTGGTAACAAAACGATCTGCCCTTGGTGTCAAGTATGCTAGGAACCACACATTCATTACTCCATGTAGATAATTTACACTACCCCGCATACTGAGATTAGTTTTGTTTGTGCATTGTGCATTTGCTCTATGGTATTTGGCCCCAGTTCTCACCTGAGAGACTTGTGACTGTGACCAGTTCTTAGCTCCAGCATGTTCTACATACTATTTCAGATGTCAATCTTATCTTCTGAACAAGCAGAACCCGATTCCGAGAAATACATTGAGTATGGGAGGGTCTTAAGTGATGTGGATAAACAAAATCCATGCTTACTTGTACCCAAAAAATATGCTTTGATTGCTTTGCCTGAGCCTACCTTAGAGAACTTCATTAAAATAGTCAGAGACTGCATAGCAGAGATATGGAAATAAAACAGAAGATGGTCAGAGACTGCAGATATGATACAGGAGATGGTCAGAGTCTGCAGACATGATACAGGAGATGGTCAGAAACTGCAGACATGCTCCAAGAGACTGTTGGAGACTGCAGACATGATACAAGAGGTGGTCAGAAACTGCAGACATGCTCCAAGAGACTGAAGACATGCTCCAAGAGACTGTTGAAGACTGCAGACATGATACAAGAGGTGGTTAGAAACTGCGGACATGGTACAAGAGGTGGTCAGACACTGCGGACATGATACAGGAGATGGTCAGAGACTGCAGACATGCTACAAGAGATGGTCAGAAACTGCAGACATGCTCCAAGAGACTGTTGGTGACTGCAGACATGATACAAGAGGTGGTCAAAAACTGAGGACATGGTACAAGATGTGGTCAGACACTGCGGACATGATACAGGAGATGGTCAGAGACTGCAGACATGCTCCAAGAGACTGTCAGAGACTGCAGACATGATACAGAAAATGGTCAGAGACTATGAACATGCCACAGGGGTTGTTGGAGACTGGGAGCATACTTCAGCAGTCAATCATAGACTGGAGATATAGTATATGACACATTACAGATAAGAGTCTGCAGGGGACCAATGGGCCACACAAAAAGTGGCAATGGGCTATATGTGGCCCCAGGCACTAAGCACTCCATTGTACATTTGGAGGGAAGTGCACATGCTTTTTGAAAATGCCCAGCTCTTTTTTCCAGCTCTGGCAACACTGTCAGGATGCTTGCTATGAGAAATGAAATACAATTTATTGCTGAGATTGGGAACATGAAAGGGCGAGTCTTCACTAGGGTGACCACATTTCTAAACTGCAATTCAGGCACACCCCTGAATTGGGGGGAATGTAGTCTTGGGGTTGACGGGGAATTCGGAGGCGGGGGGTGATTTGTCAGGCGAATGGCTGGTGTTGTACTACATTGTAATATATAATGAAATAGTTCAACTCACCATAATGCAGAATCAGTGGGAACCCTGAGCTTGTCGCTTACTACCAGATGCAGTGTGCCACCATAGCCTGCCGCCAGATGCAGCTTGTTACTTGCCACCATTGCCTGACGCCAGATGCAGCGTGTCACTTGCCACCATTGCCTGATGCCAGATGCAGTGTGTCATTTTTCACCCATAGCCTGCCACCAGATGCAGTGTGCCACTTTTCACCCATAGCCTGCCGCCAGATGCAGTGTGCCACTTTTCACCCTTAGCCTGCAACCAGATTCAGTGTCAAGTCCCAGCATGAGCCCTGCCCTGATATCTAAGGATGTTTCCTCCTTTAATCCCTCCGAGGGGGTAATCTCATCTGTCAGTTTCCTTCTGCCAGCATAATTATCTGCCTACCGTCCTCTTTGCACTGATAGGCTTGCTAGCTCCAGGCTGACACACACACACTCTGAGCTGCTGTGAAGTGCTGACAGTTCAGCGCAGAGAGCTGGCTGCTGGGGGAGAGCTGACTGAGGATTTTAACCCAGATCTCTCATATTGGTGAGTGCTTTGGATTGTACTTGCCTTTCTATAAAACTCATCTCTCTGTTTGTGCACTACAGTCAGTGCCTCAGATATTTCTTCTGCATGCTGCTGGCTGGACTCAAGAAGATGCAGGGAGGAGGTGGGTGGAGCTAAGCAGTAGGCCAGAGAATAAGGAAGTTAAAATCTCCTCTGCTCTTAATGCTGGGGCCTTTGTTTTTTTCCTTCTCGTGACGTCACTGGTTGCTATAAAACCATTTTGGGCACTGAGCCAGCGGCAGTGGTTAACACAATGTAAAAGGGGTTTCACCAGCCAGGGGTCCACCACAGGCTGACAGTGAGTGACGATCTGAGGGCTATTTTAGGGGGCATCAAAGAGGCCCAGGGCCAGGGGGCAATTCCGGGACACTGTATTGTCCCGGAATGAGGGTGCTTGGGACCCGGGACAAAGCTGCCAATTGTGGGACTGTCTCGCCGAATCAGGGACAGTTGGGAGGTATGCTGGCTGCAGTGTTTCTCTAACTTGACTCCTTTCACATGTGTGGTTTGGCTGTGCTCACCTATGGGCGTCGTCTGCTATTTGGTGGACATTTTTTCTTCCCTTTCATCACTTCCTGGCCCGCCTCCTAGTTTGCTTGCCTATATTAGACATAATGTTATGAAAGGATTGCGCTAACTTCTAAAAAAATATATATTACCACTAGGGATGCACCGAATGGGTTTTTTGGTGCCGAAACAGATACCGAAAATGAAAAATACACTAGGCCGAAAACCGAAACTGATACCGAAACAGCACCGATACCGAAAGTGACTGTTTTAAAAAAATATTTTTATACAGGAGATGGTCAGAGACTGGGGACATGGTACAAGAGATGGTCAGAGACTGGGAACATGGTACAGGAGATGGTCAGAGACTGGGGACATGGAACAGGAGATGGTCAGCGACTGGGGACATGGTACAGGAGATGGTCAGAGACTGGAGACATGTTACAGGAGATGGTCAGAGACTGGGGACATGGTAAAGGAGATGGTCAGAGACTGGAGACATGGTACAGGAGATGGTCTGAGACTGGGGACATGGTACAGGAGATGGTCAGAGACTGGGGACATGGTACAGGAGATGGTCAGAGACTGGGGACATGGTATAGGAGATGGTCAGAGACTGGAGACATGGTACAGGAGATGGTCAGAGACTGCAGACATGATACAAGAGATCAATGCAGCCTCACCAGTGCCCGTCAGGTGCAGCCAGCCAGTGTCCCCATTGCAGCCAGTATCCCCCATTGCAGCCAGTGTCCCCCATTGCAGCCAGCCAGTGTCCCCCATTGCAGCCAGCCAGTGTCCCCCATTGCAGCCATTGCAGCCAGCTAATGTCCCCCATTGCAGCCAGTGTCCCCCATTGCAGCCAGTGTCCCCCATTGCAGTCAGTGTCACCATTGCAGCCAGCCAGGGTTCCCCATTGCAGCCAGTGTCCCCATTGCAGCCAGTGTCCCCCATTGCAGCCAGTGTCCCCCATTGCAGCCAGCCAGTGTCCCCTATTGCAGCCAGTGTCCCCCATTGCAGCCAGCCAGTGTCCCCTATTGCAGCCAGTGTCCCCCATTGCAGCCAGTGTCCCTATTGCAGCCAGTGTCCCCATTACAGCCAGCCTGTGCAGGGGAAGAGAGAGGAGAGCCGTCGCCGCTGCCTGGTTGATTAGAGCGCCGGGAACATCACAGCTTTCATTTCAATATCTGTGTGTTTCCCGCAGCACGCCGTCACATACAGCTCCTCCCCCTTGTCTGGGCACTTTGATGGACAGATCACCCATCCAATCCTGGGGCGGGTGATCTGTCTATCAAAGTTCCCTGGACAAGGGGGAGGAGTTGTATGTGACGGCGCGCTGCGGGGAACACACAGCTATTGAAATGAAAGCTAATCAACCAGGCAGCGGCGACCGCTCTCCTCTCTTCTACGCTATAGGAAGCCCCCGTGATAGGCAGCACCAGGGGCAGGGGCAAAGCCCGCCCCCTTCCCTGTCTCATTTTCGGCTCCATTATCCGCTGTTTTCTTTTTTGGCAATTTGCCGAAAAAGGCCATTTCCAGCCGATATGTTTCAGCGGCCGAAATTTCGGTGCATCCGTAATTACCACTCTGTTTATATAAAGGTGTATACATACCTGTAGAATATCCTTACTATTGCGCCTTTACTGTGCTCACTATTGGTCTATATGTGTTCCCAAATTTTAGCACAACATCATGTCCCTATATGTGAAAGTATTAGTGTATACAACCCCACCAATAAAAATACCTTACGATAGTGACAGCAGCTGATTGTGACTAATTAAAAAGTGCAACTACCAAATATATGTGGATTAAAGGGGACAAGGATACTGAAAAAATATAAATGATTATACTCAGTGAATAATCAATTCAGTGCAATAGTGAACCACAATCCAATGAATATCCTCAGTGGATAATCAATTCAGTGCAATAGTGACGTTCCTTCTCAATATTTAAGTGCTTCTACTGTCCAACCAATATCGTGACTTCACCACCACCTAGTGAAATGGCCACTCACCAGATGCACCTAGAATATGCACCTTTGGTTCATTTATCTAGGATTACTACTCCGTTATTTGATGGATCCAGCAGCAGCCTTTCAAAGCAGTGTACTAGTGCCTCTTGCTCTATTAGTTCTCATAAAACATATAGATAGCCATCAAAGTGTTTGTTTTTACCATCTTGAATTTTTGTCATTTATGTCATCTGTTTTATATATATATATATATATATATATATATATATATATATATATATATATATATATATATATATATATATATATATTAATAAATTTGGAATTTTTTACTATTACTGTCTGTGGTCCGTTTAAAATCCCAATTTGAGGAACTAATTTTTTACTATATGTGTCTGGGATGTGGTGCACAAACAGCATAATCAGCTAGCTGGGGCAAACTCTCTTTCCATTACTGGCTGGCAACCCTTTTTGATCCATGTTACAAGGGTAAAGTTGCAGAGCTCATCCTGCCTTTGCAGACGGAGCAGAGGATGAAACATATTCAGGGCGCCTTGAAGAAAAATTTGTGCAGCGCCTTTCCAGACCCTGGGAGTTTACCATTTCCTGGGCAACATGTTTCTAGGCTTCGCTCGGTCAGAGGAAGAGCGGTGAAGAAGGTGGCCGGCTGACCGATGCCTTTAAACAATTCTTTAGTCTTCAGCACCCAGGGCTAATAGGTTCAAGCCACCATCGCCAGCATCTGCATTATATGATGCAGGAATATCTAGGGGCAAGAGCAGACTTGGAGACCTTTCCAACAGAGCATCCACTGGGTTGCTGGGTCTTGAGGATGGACCACTGGCCAGAACTTGCTCAATATGCAGTCGAGCTTCTGGCCTGTCCTGCATCCAGCGTGCTTTCTGAATGGACATTCAGTGCTGCTGGAGGGTTTGTGATGGATCAAAGAGTGTGCCTGTCCACAGACTCCGTTGAAAGGCTGACATTTACCAAAATGAATCAGTCCTGGATCAGCAGCTATCAAGCCCCTGATGCTGATGTAACTGATTGAATTTGCTAGGTATCTGGGATCCCTTTAAGACTGCCTATGCTGCCTAACTTATTCCTGAATCTTGATTATGCTAGCTTCCAACAATATTTTTGATTTAGGGTACCATCAACACCTAAAGCCCAATATTTTTGCATCTGTTTGACAGGTGCACCTAATTTCATTTTTTTCAAATTTTAACAGCAGGGTCCATTCCTGCACCCAACAAAAGTAACTGTGAGGGGTTACAGTGTTCAGGCACCACCAACACTCAAGGTACAATTTTTCTGCACCTGTTTGACAGGGGCATGTGATTTCAATTTTTTTTACACATTTTTAACAGCAGGGCCCATTCCTGCGCCCAACAAGAGTAACTGTGAGGGGTTACAATGTTCAGGCACCACTTGGGATGGGTGAACGGTTTGGGCCGAGCATAAGTTTGGCCCGAACATCGCCCATTCAGGTACTCGCCTGAAACACACATTTTATGGGCACTTAGTGGGATGTTCGCCCACCGACCGCACACTCAATAGGTTGTTAAGGCTTCCCCACTGAAATCTAAATTTTAAAAAATTATTGTACAAAAAATAATGTAAATTTTAAAAAATTGAGAAAAAAAACAGTGTGGGGGAACCCTTTGGGTCTGGTATGGATTTTAACTACTTCCCCACCGGCGCATTGTAAAATGACGCCAGCAGGAACACTCCCTCCCTTCTGCAGCCCATTAGAGTACCTGAGCAGCCCATGCCTCATTGAATATGCATTGGGGTGTTTTCCTTCCAAAATGGGGTCACTTTGTGGGTAATTCTTTTATCCAAACTGCTTGAACGTCTAGTCTACAATCGACTGAGCGTCCACCTTGCTGATAATAGCCTTCTTGATCCCCTTCAGTCTGGATTTCGTCCTCAACATTCCACAGAAACTGCTCTCCTAAAACTAACAACTGATCTACTAATGGCCAAAACTAAGGGACACTATTCTGTATGCCTAATCCTGGACCTCTCTGCTGCCTTCGATATGGTTAATCACCCCCTCCTCCTCCAAAAACTCCATGCCTTTGGTCTCCGTGACTGTATTCTTCGCTGGTTCTCTACCTACTTATTTAACCGCACCTTTAGCATTACCTACAATTCTACTTCCTCCTCTCCTCTTTCTTTCTCTGTTGGGGTCCCACAAGGTTCTGTTCTTGGACCTCTCCTATTTTCAATCTACACCTCCTCCCTGGGTCAGCTGATAGCCTCCAAACGGCTTCCACCACCATCTCTACACTGTCGACACTCAAATCTATTTCTCTACCCCTCAACTCACTCCTTCAGTCTCTTCACCTATCACTATTTTACTATCAGATATATCAGTCTGGATGTCACACCACTTCCTCAAACTTAATCTATCCAAAACCGAACTTATAATTTTTCTCCCCCACGTGCCCCATGCCTGATCTCTCTGTCAAAATTGATGGCACAACTATCAGCCCATCCCTACATGCCAAGGTCCTAGGAGTAGTCCTGGACTCTGAACTCTCCTTTAAGCCCCACATCCAATCACTGTGCAAATCTTGCCGCCTCAACCTCCGGAACATCTCCAAAATACGCCCCTTTTTAACCAATGACACAACAAATCTCTTAATTCACTCCCTTATCATCTCTTGCCTTGATTACTGCAACTTCCTCCTCATTGGCCTACCTCTGCATACTCTATCCCCCTTCAGTCCATCATGAATGCTGCTGCCAGACTCATCCACCTTACCAACCACTCTGTCTCTGCTACCCCTCTCTGTCAATCTCTCCACTGGCTTCAACCAACAAATTAAATTCAGAATACTAACAACTACCTACAAAGCAATCTACAACTCTGCCCCCAGCTACATCACCAATCTAGTCTCAAAATACCAACCTAATTGTTCTTTTCATTCTTCTCAAGACCTCCTGCTCTCTAGCTCTCTCATCACCTCCTCCCATGCTCGTCTCCAGGACTTTTCCAGAGCCTCTCCAATCCTATGGAACTCCTTACCCTAATCTGTCTATCTCCTGCTCTATTAGCTTTTAGACGATCCCTGAAAACCCTCCTCTTCAGAGAAGTCTATCCTACCCCCACCTAACAACTGTATTTTCATTTTGTCCATCTGATCATCCCCCACAGCTAATACCCTTTGTTTCACTTGACTCTCCCTTCTAGATTGTAAGCTCTAACGAGCAGGGCCCTCTGATCCCTCCTGTATTGAATTGTATTGTAATTGTACTGTCTTCCCCTCTGTGCAAACTGTTGGCGCTATACAAATCCTGTATAATAATAAATAATAATAATAATTCCACTGTCCTGGTGCTCCAAGACCTTCAAAAGTGTGATAGGTAGGAATGAATGTATGCTCCTAGAATGCCAGATAGTGCTCCCTGCATGTTGAGCCTCTATATGTGGCCAAACTGTGAAAAAGTCTCACACATGTGGTATCGCCATACTCAGGAGGAGTAGCAGAATGTATTTTAGGGTTTAATTGGAAGTATGCAAAAAAAAAAAAAAACAGTGGTGATTAAATACCACCAAAAGAAAGCTCTATTTGTGTAAAAAAATATGATAAAACTTTGGTTTGGGTACAGTGTTGCATGATTGAGTAATTGTCAGTCATAGTGTGAGAGCGCTGAAAGCTGAAAATTGGTCTGGGCAGGAAGGGGGTGAAAGTGCCCTGTATTGAAGTGGTTAAAGGGAACCCTATGACAGAATTAAGCCCCTTATTGGACGCCTCCTACCCACCACCCTTTTTTTCTTTCCCTTCCCCCTCCCCAATAATTTAGATTACCTTCCTCCTCCCGGAATTTGTTGTAGAAGAAGGCGTTGATAGCAAATATTGCATCACATTATAATTTAATTATTTTATGTTGATAGTTGATGCATGACATGATGACATGCTGAAATGTTTAGGTTTGGAGTCTAGCCCTAAAGGGGTTGTAAACCCTCATGTTTTTTCACCTTAATGCATCCTATGCATTCAGGGCCGATTCTGGGCAGGTGCACGGGGTGCAGTGCACCGGGGCGCCACAGATGTGGGTGCAGTGAAGCGCCAGAGTGCTCCTCTCCCACCTCCTCCTCCTCCCCTCCTTGTCCGTAGGCGGCTCTCTCCGCCGGTCACTCTCGCCTCCACCGCTGCTGTGTTTCTTACTGAAGCCCACCCCCTCTCCCTCCTCCTGTCAGAGAAGGAGAGCGGAAACAGTAGGAGATCGGAGCGGCTGTGTCTCTGTGTGCAGAGAGACCAGCCGCGCAGTAATGTCACTGGGGGGCGGTCCGTGCCTGATGTGTTCCAGTTCTCCTCCTCCTGTGTGTAACTCCTGCTTGCTGCCCAAGCCTGACACGCTCTGTTCTCCACCCAGGTGGCGCAGCTGCACACTGTCCTCTCCTCTCCAGCTGCCGCCCGGGTGTTTTTAATTAGCTTAATGGAGGGGGTGGTTTGTCGGGGGTCTATACTAATGGAGGGGGGTTTGTCCTGGGGGGTCTATACTAATGGAGGGGGGTGGTTTGTCCTGGGGGGGTCTATACTAATGGAGGGGGGTGGTTTGTTCTGGGGGGGTCTGTACTAATGAAGGGGGATGGTTTGTCCTGGGGGCCTATACTAATGGAGGGGGGTGGTTTGTTCTGGGGGGGTCTGTACTAATGAAGGGGGGTTGTTTGTCCTGGGGATCTATACTAATATAGGGGGGGGTGTTCTGGGGGTCTATACTAATGGAGGGGGGTGGTTTGTCCTGGGGGTCTGTACTAATGGAGGGGGTGGTTTGTTCTGGGGGCTCTGTACTAATGGGGGGTGGTTTGTCCTGGGGGGTGATCTGTACTAATGGAGGGGGGTGGTTTGTTCTAGGGGGTCTGTACTAATGGAGGGGGGTGGTTTGTCCTGGGGGGTCTATACTAATGTAGGGGGGGTGGTTTGTCCTGGGGGTCTGTACTAATGGAGGGGGGTGGTTTGTTCTGGGGGGGTCTGTACTAATGGAGGGGGTGGTTTGTCCTGGGGGGTCTGTACTAATGGAGGGGGGGTTGGTTTGTCCTGGGGGGTCTGTACTAATGGAGGGGGTGGTTTGTTCTGGGGGTCTGTACTAATGGAGGAGGGGAGCGGTTTGTTCTGGGGGGTCTGTACTAATGGAGGGGGGGTGGTTTGTCCTGGGGGGTCTGTACTAATGGAGGGGGGGTGGTTTGTCCTGGAGGGTCTGTACTAATGGAGGGGGTGGTTTGTCCGGGGGGGTCTGTACTAATGGAGGGGGTTTTGTCCTCGGGGGTCTGTACTAATGTAGGGGGGTGGTTTGTCCGGGGGGGTCTGTACTAATGGAGAGGGGTGGTTTGTTCTGGGGGTCTGTACTAATGGAGGGGAGGTGGTTTGTCCTGGGGGGTCTGTACTAATGGAGGGGGTGGTTTGTTCTGGGGGCTCTGTACTAATGGGGGGGTGGTTTGTCCTGGGGGGGTCTGTACTAATGGAGGGGGGGTGGTTTGTCCCCGGGGGTCTGTACTAATATAAGGGGGTGGTTTGTACTTAGGGGGGTCTGTACTAATGTAGGGGGGTGGTTTGTTATGGGGGGGTCTGTACTAATGGAGGGGGGTGGTTCTGTACTAATGTAGGGGGTGGTTTGTTCTGGGGGTCTGTACTAATGGAGGGGGGGTGGTTTGTTCTGGGGGGTCTGTACTAATGGAGGGGGGTGGTTCTGTACTAATAGAGGGGGGTTGTTTGTCCTGAGGGGGTCTGTACTAATGGAGGGGGAGTGGTTTGCCCTGAAGGGGGTCTATACTGATAGAGGGGGGTGTTTTGTCCTAGGGTGTCTATACTGATGGGGGGTTCTGTACTAAGGGAGGGGTTTATACTTAGTGGGGGGTCTGCACTGACGGAGGGGGGTCTATACTTAGTGGAGGAGGGTCTGCAATGAGGGGTGACTATAGTTGGTGGAGGGGGGTGATATCATGTTTTACCGCATCGGGTGACACCAACCCTAGTGACGCCACTGCAGCCTCTCTTATTTCCCCTCTCCCTCTCTCTTTCTAACAGACTCTCGAACAGACAGCCCTCTCTGTGTGCATCAGAGAGACTCCCCTCCAGGTCTCATTAGTGTACGCTCTTCCTGTATTTTCTTTATTGTTAAAAGATCATGGGAGGATCCCAGGGTAACGAAGACTTCTTAGGGGAGCATTTCTGTGTTTGAGTCGTTGCCATAGAAACATTTGTAAAGGGGAGGAGTTGGCAAGATGACCACGCCCACGTGGGGCGCCAGAAATATTTCTGCACCCAGGCGTCTGTGACCCTAGGATCAGCCCTGTATGCATTAACCACTTGACCACTGGGCACTTAAACCCCCTTCCTAACCAGTAGGGATGAGCTTCGAGTTTAAGTCGAACTCATGTTCGACTCGAACATTGGCTGTTCGCAAGTTCGCTGAACAGTGAACAATTTGGGTTGTTCGCGGCAAATTCCAATGCCGCGGAACACCCTTTAAAAGTCTATGGGAGAAATCAAAAGTGCTAATTTTAAAGGCTTATATGCATGGTATTGTCATAAAAAGTGTTTAGGGACCCGGGTCCTGCCCCAGGGGACATGGATCAATGCAAAAAAAAGTTTTAAAAACGGACGTTTTTTCAGGAGCAGTGATTTTAATATTGCTTAAAGTCAAACAATAAAAGTGTAATATCCCTTTAAATTTCATAGCTGGGGGGTGTCTATAGTATGCCTGTAAAGGGGTGCATTTTTCCCGTGTTTAGAACAGTCTGACAGCAAAATGACATTTCGAAGGAAAAAACCCATTTAAAACTACTCGCGGCTATTGCATTGCCGACAATACACATAGAAGTTCATTGATAAAAACGGCACGGGAATTCCCCACAGGGGAACCCTGAACTAAAATTAAAAAAAAAAAATGACGTGGGGTTCCCCCTAAATTCCATACCAGACCTGAAGGGTATGCATTTTAAGGGGAACCCCACGCCAAAAAAAAAAAAAAACGGCTTGGGGTCCCCCCAATAATCCAAAGATCGCGAGGGGGGGGCCACGAACGGATGGTCTTCCCCTCACCTCTCATCGCTCCCAGTCACAAGCCGACCGCCTCGGGCACCGGGGGGGTCCGATAGGACCCCCCGCCCGCGGGAGGCAGATCACGTACGGGTACGCGATTCTGCCTGCCGTGCCATTCTGCCGACGTATATCGGCGTGAGGCAGTCGGCAAGTGGTTAAGGGTAAAAAATTATAAAAATTTGGTTTGGGTACAGTGTTGCATGACTGAGTAATTGTCATTCAAATTGTGAGAGCACTGAAAGATGAAAATTGGTCTGGGCAGGAAGGGGTGAACGTGCGCTGTATTGAAGTGGTTAAGGGGAACCCTATGACAGAATTAAGGAATAAAACGGCATGGGGTCCTCCCCCAAAACCCCATTCCAGGCCCTTTGGGTCTGGTATAGATTTTAAGGGGAACTCCACACCTAAATGATAAAAAAAAAAAAAACAGTGTGGCCCCCCCCCCCAAAAAAAATCCATAACAGGCCCTTTGGGTTTTGCATAGATTTTAAGGGGAACTCCATGCCCAATTTTAAAAAAAAATTGGCCTGGGGTTTCCCCCAAAATCCATACCAGACACTTATCCGAGCATGCAACCTGGCAGGCCAGGAAAGGGAGGGGAAGAGCGAGCACCCACCCCTCCTAAACCATACCAGGCCACTTGCCCTCAACATGGGGAGGGTGCTTTGGGGTGCCCCCCAAAACACCTTGTCACCACTCTTCCTGACAACCCTGGCTGGTGGTTGTCGGGGTCTGCGGGCAGGGGGGCTTAGAATCTTCCAGATCCCGCCCCCCCCTATGTAAATGGGTAGTGGGTACATTGTACAATGTGCTTTTTTGTGGTTTCCACTTTTTGTCCATGCAACTGTTCCCCATGTTTGAGGTGCCATTAGGAAACAATGACACTGCAAGCACAGTGCACAGTTTAATGCATTTTTCATGCGTTTCCAGAAACATGGGCACAACCATGCATTTCTGCCCCCATTTCCATGCTGATCAGGTGTGAATGCAACGTTATACAGAATATATTGTTAGACTTGTATACAATATACTGTATAAATTTATGTTATCCACCTTCCCGAAGTTCTCTCTATATTTTAGTCCTTATCTCATTTTCTTCTATGTTTTGAAGAATCTTTATGATAGTTCCTGGCCCAAGCATTTCAGTGTAACATATGAAGATTAAAGTGATTTTAAAGTCAGAAGGTTTTTTATCTTAATTAATTCTATGCCTTCTGTGTGTAGCAGCCCCCCTTAGCCCCTCTAATACTTATCTGAGCCCCCTCTCTATTCAGCAATGTGCACAATTCCCTCAGCCGTCCGGGACTCTCCTTCCTGATTGGCAGAGACACAACAATGGCGCCATTGGCTCTTGCTGCTGTCAATCAAAGTTAGTTAGCTAATCAGGAGTGAGAGGTAGCGAGGCCAAACCGGGGTTCTGTGTCTGAATGGACACAGGGAGCTTTGACTCGGCTTGGGGGGGCCACATAGCAAGCTGCTGGCTATGGGGACACTTAGCACGAGGGAGGGGCCAGGAGCACAGAAGAAGGACCCGAGAAGAGGAGTATCGGGGCTGCTCTGTGCAAATCCAACTGCATAGGGCAGGTCAGTATAACATGTTATTTTTAAAGAACAAAAACAAGACTTTAGTATCACTTTAAAGTGGGGTTCCACCCAAAAAACAAAAATACCTGTAAAAATTAAAAAACAAAAACAAAAAAACATTTGGATATTTTTTTTTTTTTTACTTACCTCTAAATGCCTGTTGCTAGGTGGTCCCTCGTAGTCTGCCTGTTCCTTTGCCTGGGCTGGTGACATCACTTCCCCCCAGGCACAGGAAGGGCTCCGCTCTGCTCCCTCCCTCCTGTCAATCATCTGGGACCCATTACAGGTCCCAGGTGATTGAGCGGCCAATCACGGCGCGCGGCGCCGCTCGCGCATGCGCAGTGGGTGCCAGGCTGTGAAGCCACAGCCCGGCGCCCACAGTTGAAATGCCGGCGCCGACGAGCGGAGGGGGGGGACGAGCGGGGCTTCGATCCCCCGCATCGCTGGACACAGGGACAGGTAAGTGTCCAATTAAAAGTCAGCAGCCGTAGTATTTGTAGCTGCTGACTTTTAATTTATTTTTTTGTGACGGCCCCCCTGGGTGGAACCCCACTTTAACTCAACAATTTGCTTCTTGGGTTAACATGTCAGGTTTTCTATTGCAGTGCCTTCACCACTTTGAGACTTCATGTTACAAAGAACCTCCTGGAATGTTCTTTGTATTTTTCCTATAAATTCTTTAAGATGTTCTGCTATCATTGTTTTTTTCATCTTTAAGTTGGTAAATGCCAATTATGCTATATATATATATATATATATATATATATATATATATATATATATATATTGTGTGTATGTATATATATATATTACAAATAACATAAAATTGTTATAGGAGAGCATTTTGCCAAAATATCAAAGGAAATCTAATGATTTTTACTGAATTATGGACAAATAGCATCTGGGCTAAAAACTAAGAAGTTAAGAAATAAGAAATCCAAAAAAGTTATACTATTTCACACTATTCTTTGAAATTATGCTAAATTGATACTTGGAGGTAAAACTGACTCAACAAGACTGGAATAAGGTACATATAATTTTATTAATAAATGGCATAAAAACATATTTGAAATCAATGACAAGTTATACAGTTTCATTAAAATCGTTTTATATAATTTCAGGTTATGATTTAAAAAGTTTTCAGAGACTTTAATACGGAAAGTGATTTTATTCTAGAGATTATGAAGGTGGTGTCCTAAAATACAGAAAATATTTAAATAAAGACATTGATTACAGTTGTATGAATAGAATAATGAAATAGAATATGTAAAATTAAAAAGCCATAGAAGCTCTATTACTAATGGTTTTAAAAAAAATGCAATACATTTTTTTTTTAAATTGCTACCAAATAGTAATTAAGGTTAGGGTAAGAATACATACATTCAACAATACATTCTGCATTTTTGAAAAGCAAACATTTTTTTTAAGTATTGTAAATTATATCACTGAAATCTCAGAGAATTTTTATAAGCTGAATCCATCTTTCTATTTCTTCTACACCCAAATTTAGGGTGTAACATGGTCATACTTCACAGCCCCCCACCCTCAAACAACCTGCTCTTTACAGAATCCCGGGGTTCTACTCCTCGCTCGCTCCTCTCCTATTTGAATTCAATGTGGCTGTGCGTGGCTCTGCCTGTATATTCACAGAATTCATTCACAGAGATCAGTAAATGAAAAAAAATGATAAGGCCCATCCCAGTCCCAATAATATTATTGTTTTTTTTTGTTTTTTTGTTTTTTTTTGCAGAAGGTGGAATTAGTCTTTAAAACTGTAATGCCATTTCAAAAGTTATTTTCAATACTTATTAAATGTAAAGCTTTCATTAAATAATGACTCATAATCCTGCCATGAAGGTCCTTCTTCAAGCAATTCTTGTTATAGGGTGACAACACACAGGGTTTTATTTACTAAAACTGGAGAGTGCTAATTCTGGCGCAGCTCTGCATAGAAATCAGCTTCCACTTTTTTGGTTTTTAGGTTTTTCCAAAACCTAATTAAACAGTTAAAATCTAAGCATTGTAGTTAGATGCTGATTGGCTACCATGCACAGCTGCACCAGATTTTGCACTCTCTAGTTTTAGTAAATCCACCCCAGTGTTCCTGTCTTCCACTTGTTCTGCTTGGTCACCTTGTCACATGTCCTCCCAGTGGAGGCTACCAGTGACTGTCCTGACACACATTGAACAGATATGGTCCACCATTGTTCCCATCAGGAAAATCCCCCAGAGCAGATATGCAGTAGCTGATGGAGTGCGTGTAGATAGGCTGCAAAGAGGCGATAGGTGATCAGCAGCATTGAGGTTCAGCAAAGCCTAGGAAAATAGGTGAAAATAGGATTTTATTTTACAAAATGACAATTGTTTATGATAGACGGTGCTTTAGCAGACAAAATGTTATCTAGTCAAAATGTAGATCCACCTTAAAATAAGACTAAAGACAAACATTTTTTTTTAGGTTTTGGACAGAGTAGAGATGGATTGGACACCTATTATGTTTTTATCGCTGTCTGTGCCTCTGTTAGGGTGATTCATCCTCTCTTTTTATCCTAGTTATGGTTAAAGTGATTGTAAAGTCTCCTTTTTTTTCTATAAAAATAACAAACATGTTATACTTACCTGCCCTGTGCAGTTGGATTTGCGCAGATCAGCCCAGATCCTCCACTTCTTCTCGGGTCCCTCTTCTGTGCCCCTGGCCCCTCCCTCCTGTTAAGTGCCCCCACAGCAAGCAGCTTGCTATGGGGTCACCCGAGCCGAGTCACAGCTCCCTGTGTCCATTCAGACATGGAGCCCCGGTTTGGCCCTGCCCCTTCTCTCTCTCCATATTGGCTAACTGTCTTTGATTGACAGCAGTGGGAGCCAATGGTGCCACTGCTGTGTCTCAGCCAATCAGGAGGGAGAGTCACGGGTGGTCAGGGCACTCGTGGACATCGCTGGATAGAGATGAGGCTGCTGCACACAGAAGGTTTTTTTATCCTATTGCATAGAATGCACCTTCTGCCTTTACAACTACTTTAACATTGAAAGTGAAAGTAAAAGAAAATGTCCCCAGAAAAGTAATAGAAGGGAAATCTTCCAATGGGGACACTAGTATGGGTAACCTAGGGGGGCAAGAGATCCCCTTAATTTGCAGGGATTTTCTCTCACTTCCTGTTTTGGCTATGGGACAGGAAGGTAAGGAAAATCTCCCCAATGGAGCACAGATGGCAAAAAAAAAACTGGAAGGGGTTAAAACCATTCCTTACTCTATCCAAAATAAAAAAAATGTTTTGCCTATAGTTCTATTTTACAATAATACTAAAGACAAAACTTTTTTTCTTTTTAGTTTTGGTTAGAGTAGTGAGGGGTTTAAACCCCTTTCCGCACGCAGATGTGCGTACTCGGATTTCAGGGGTTATACCAGGTTGATGCCTGCAGCTGCAGGCATCATCCCGGTACCGTTGTTTAGAGCGGGCAACCGGCTATCCGAGTATAACAACTGATGTGGCTAAAAGCCGCTCGGCTGTTATACCGGAGGAGTGGGAGGGGACTCCCCCCCTCCCGCCGACTCCCGCCACTCTTACCGGGCCTCCCGTTCGATCGGGAGGCCCGGAGACCAATCGGATCCCTCCGGCATATGGAGGCGGGCTGGAACAAAGCTGTGAATGGTTTGGTTCCAGCCTCCTAATAGTAAACACGGAAGCGACGTTATGACGTCACTTCCCGTTTACTCGGCTGCCAATGGCGCCGGTTTTAAAAATCTGATCTGAATACTTTGAAGTGCAAAGGAGGGATCGGGGGTCTTTTAGATCCCTCCATAAAGAGTACCTGTCACCACCTATTACTGTCACAAGGGATGTTTACATTCCGTGTGAAAGCAATAAAAGAAACATTATTTTTTTTTAAACACAATTTATAAATATATAATTAAATAAAATAAATAAGAAAAACATTTTTTTTAAAGCACCCCCGTCCCCGCGAGCTATCGCAGCAAAGAAAATGCATACGGAAGTCACGCCTGCATATGTAAACGGTGTTCAAATCACACATGTGAGGTATTGCCGCGATCGTCGGAGCGAAAGCAATAATTCTAGCACTAGACCTTCTCTGTAACTCTAACCTGGTAACCGTAAAAAAAAAATTTAAAGCGTCGCCTATGGAAATTCTTAGGTACCGTAGTTTGTCGCCATTCCAGGAGTGCGTGCAATTATAAAGCATGACATGTTTGGTATCTATTTACTCAGCGTAACATCATCTTTCACATTATACAAAAAAATTGGGGTAACTTTACTGTTTGGATTTTTTAAACTTCATGAAAGTGTCCTTTTTCCCAAAAATTTGCATTTAAAACACCGCTGCACAAATACCGTGTGATATAAAATATTGCAACAATCTCCATTTTATTCTCTAGATTCTCTGCTAAAAAAAAATATATAATGTTTGGGGGTTCTAAGTAATTTTCTAGCAAAAAATACGGATTTTAACTTGTAAACACCAAATTTCAAAAATAGGCTTAGTCATAAAAGGGTTAAAAGATAAGTTCACCTTTCATAACATGTTATATATTACACCCATATTCAGGGTGTCACATGTAACATGTTACGAACGGACCAACCCCCCACACCTCCCCAATCCCCTCTGTGACAGCTAGTGGGGCTCGTCTCCCTCCCCCGCTAGCTGTCACAATTTAAAAAAAACAAGGCCGAGTAGGACTCCGCCCCCGGCTGCGTCACTGATTGACAGGGCTGTGTGGATTGAAAACTACAATGTCCAGCAGCCTTTGGGGCTGTCGGTTTGTAGTTTTCAATAAACTACTACAGCATTGTGGTGTGCTGTGGTAGTCCATTCATGCTTCCTGTCAGATTGTATCCGCTTACCTATACGGGATGTACGGGCACACAGATATACTGGCAGATCTTCTGGAGACCTGCATGACACCACCGATCTGCTGATGCTGATGCAATGCTTTACAGGCTCCAAAAGAAAGTAAATAAACAAATGCACATTTTTTTTACCTGAAAAAAAAAATGTGCATTTATTATTTTTTTCCAGAAAGTGAACTTACCCTTTAATTTTGATTAATATTATTATTAACCCCAGCTATTTCACTTTTGATATAGAGAAAGAAATTAAAGTGATTGCTATTTAAAGAAAAAAAAAATGATCCTTTACAAACATGTCATACCTCCACTGTGCAGTTCGTTTTGCACAGAGTGGCCCCGAACACCATCTTCTGGGGTCCCTCGGCGGCCCTCGTGACGCCCCCCCGCATCGTATAACCCCCTAGGAGAAGCGCTCTCCCAGGGGGTTACCTTGCAGGCGCGCTCCTGAGTCCATCATTCGGCGTCCATAGATGCCGAATGTAGGACTCGGCCCCGGCGCCCGTGTCACTGGATTTGATTGACAGCAGCGGGAGCCAATGGCTGCGCTGCTATCAATCTATTCAATCAAGAGCAGAGGAGGAGCGCGTCTCTGCCGGGTGAAATTCCAGGGCTCAGGTAAGTAAAACGGGGGGGGGGGGGGGGGAGGGGGTGCGGTCACTGCCAGAAGTTTTTTCACCTTAATGCATAGGATGCACTAAGGTGAAAAAAACACGAGGGTTTACAATCCCTTTAAGAACACAAATTCAATAAAACTGAACACTGAAGTGCAGAGCACAGAGCCCTTCCATGTTCATTCACTAACAGAGGAGATGTTATCATGGCATGTTTACTATTTCTTCAGGTCTGAATGAACACCAAAGTGCTCAGTAATGATCACATTTGTATGCCTGCTATATTGATTGCTGTCAATCAAATCCAGTGACATGGGAGCCGGGGGCGGGGCCGAGTCCTGCTGTTTGTGTCAATGGATGCAGCAGTGGGACTCGTAAGTGTGCCTGCACGGGTGCCCCCATGGAATGCGGGTCTCCGTGGGGGCACCCGATGAAGAGGAGGAGCGCTGACGGGGCACCCCAGAAGAGGAGGATCGGGGCTGCTCTGTGCAAAACCCTTTAAAAAAAAAAAAAAAACCTTTACAATCACTTTAATGACAGCTTGTCACCTATCCATTATTCAGGAAAGAAGAGAAGGAGACCTTTCTGTTATAATTAACATTTTCTTCAAAAAGTTTGATCTTTATGGAAATGTGGAACAACATATAAGCACAGGCATGTACAAAAAAGCTAAGAAACTCATATACTGAATAATACTATCACTACCAGTATGTTAAAGTTATTGTACACGATCACCTTGTAAAACAGCCCATTCAGTTTGTTGGAATTTAACATGAATATCATATTTCTAGATGTTGTACACATATTTCTTTACTTCCAAGAGAAGCTAGGCTTTGAAAGAACGAAGGTTTCACACTCCCGGGAGGACAGGATGCTGCCACCCAGGTTGGAATGTAGCCTGTTAAGCTTCCATTGCGCATGAAAATGCTGGCTCCGATCTGTCTATGGGTATTTCCTGATTAGCTACTAGGCACGCAGGCTTCAAAGAGAGCTAAACTGACAGGAATGATGGATGGGGTGAGATACAGGAAATCAAGGGCCCAGGTATTTGTGGAATTTGACATTGGTCGGATGATGGCAATTCATGGACAAACACTGCCCCCCATGGGCCAGTTATGGCAAGACGGTCCATATGGTAGCCTGTTGAGGGAACGCCCCAGAAGGCAAAGGGGGGGGGGGGTCTGGATGAGGTATGTTTGTGAAAAAGAAATGTTTGCCAGAAACACAGTCTCTTAAACACCTGAGGACCAGCTGAGAGGATGTGCTAAGTAGGGATGAGCCGAACACCCCCCTGTTCGGTTCGCACCAGAACATGCGAACAGGAAAAAAATTCGTTCGAACACGCGAACACCGTTAAAGTCTATGGGACACGAACATGAATAATCAAAAGTGCTAATTTTAAAAGCTTATATGCAAGTTATTGTCATTAAAAGTGTTTGGGGACCTGGGTCCTGCCCCAGGGGACATGAATCAATGCAAAAAAAAGTTTTAAAAACGGCCGTTTTTTCAGGAGCAGTGATTTTATTAATGCTTAAAGTCAAACAATAAAAGTGTAATATCCCTTTAAATTTCGTACCTGCGGGGTGTCTATAGTATGCCTGTAAAGGGGCACATGTTTCCCGTGTTTAGAACAGTCTGACAGCAAAATGACATTTTTAAGGAAAAAACACATTTAAAACTACCGCGGCTGTTGCATTGCCGACAATACACATAGAAGTTCATTGATAAAAACGGCATGGGAATTCCCCACAGGGTAACCCCGAACCAAAATTTAAAAAAAAAATGATGTGGGAGTCCCCCTAAATTCCATACAAGGCCCTTCAGGTCTGGTATGGATTTTAAGGGGAACCCCGCGCCAAAAAAAAAAAAAAAAAACGGCGTGGGGTCCCCCCAAAAATCCATACCAGACCCTTATCCGAGCACGCAACCTGGCAGGCCGCAGGAAAAGAGGGGGGATGAGAGTGCGGCCCCCCCCCTGAACCGTACCAGGCCACATGCCCTCAACATTGGGAGGGTGCTTTGGGGTAGCCCCCCAAAATACCTTGTCCCCATGTTGATGAAGACAAGGGCCTCATCCCCACAACCCTGGCCGGTGGTTGTGGGGGTCTGCGGGCGGGGGGCTTATCGGAATCTGGAAGCCCCCTTTAACAAGGGGACCCCCAGATCCCGCCCCCCCCTGTGTGAAATGGTAAGGGGGTACTTACCCCTACCATTTCACTAAAAAACTGTCAAAAATGTTAAAAATGACAAGAGACAGTTTTTGACAATTCCTTTATTTAAATGCTTCTTCTTTCTTCCTTCATCTTCTTCTGGTTCTTCTGGCTCTTTTGGTTCTTCCTCCGGCGTTCTCGTCCAGCATCTCCTCCGCGGCGTCTTCTATCTTCTTCTCCTCGGGCCGCTCCGCACCCATGGCATGGGGGGGAGGCTCCCGCTCTTCTCTTCATCTTCTTCATCTTCTTCATCTCTTCTTCCTTCTTCTCTTCTTCATTTCTTCTCCGGGCCGCTCCGCAGGAAGTCCCGTCATGTCCCGTGCGTCAGAGGGGGGCGGGGGTCACCGGATGGCCCCGCCCCCCGTTATTTAAGAACCGTCAGACGAAGAGACACCGTCACACAGCGGGAGCCTCCCTCCATGCCAGCATGGCTGCGGAGCGGCCCGGAGAAGAAATGAAGAAGAGAAGAAGGAAGAAGAGATGATGAAGAAGAAGAAGATGAAGAGAAGAGCGGGAGCCTCCCCCCCATGGGTGCGGAGCGGCCCGAGGAGAAGAAGATAGAAGATGCCGCGGAGGAGATGCTGGACGAGAACGCCGGAGGAAGAACCAGAAGAGCCAGAAGAACCAGAAGAAGATGAAGGAAGAAAGAAGAAGCATTTAAATAAAGGAATTGTCAAAAACTGTCTCTTGTCATTTTTAACATTTTTGACAGTTTTTTAGTGAAATGGTAGGGGTAAGTACCCCCTTACCATTTCACACAGGGGGGGGGCGGGATCTGGGGGTCCCCTTGTTAAAGGGGGCTTCCAGATTCCGATAAGCCCCCCGCCCGCAGACCCCCACAACCACCGGCCAGGGTTGTGGGGATGAGGCCCTTGTCTTCATCAACATGGGGACAAGGTGTTTTGGGGGGCTACCCCAAAGCACCCTCCCAATGTTGAGGGCATGTGGCCTGGTACGGTTCAGGAGGGGGGGGGCCGCACTCTCGTCCCCCCCTCTTTTCCTGCGGCCTGCCAGGTTGCGTGCTCGGATAAGGGTCTGGTATGGATTTTTGGGGGGACCCCACGCCGTTTTTTTTTTTTTTTGGCGCGGGGTTCCCCTTAAAATCCATACCAGACCTGAAGGGTCTGGTATGGAATTTAGGGGGAACCCCACGTCATTTTTTTTTTAAATTTTGGCTGGGGTTCCCCTTAATATCCATACCAGACCTGAAGGGCCTTGTATGGAATTTAGCGGGACCCCCACATCATTTTTTTTTTTTTTTTTTGGTTCGGGGTTGCCCTGTGGGGAATTTCCATGCCGTTTTTATCAATGAACTTCTATGTGTATTGTCGGCAATGCAATAGCCGCGGGTAGTTTTAAATGTGTTTTTTTCTTCAAAATGTCATTTTGCTGTCAGACTGTTCTAAACACAGGAAACATGCGCCCCTTTACAGGCATACTATAGACACCCCCCAGGTACGAAATTTAAAGGGGTATTACACTTTTATTGTTTGACTTTAAGCATTATTAAAATCACTGCTCCTGAAAAAACATCCGTTTTTAAAACTTTTTTTTGCATTGATCCATGTCCCCTGGGGCAGGACCCGGGTCCCCAAACACTTTTTATGACAATAACTTGCATATAAGCCTTTAAAATTTGCACTTTTGATTTCTCCCATAGACTTTTAAAGGGTGTTCCGCGGCATTCGAATTTGCCGCGAACACCCCAAATTGTTCGCTGTTCGGCGAACTTGCGAACAGCCAATGTTCGAGTCGAACATGAGTTCGACTCGAACTCGAAGCTCATCCCTAGTGCTAAGTATCAGTCTTGTATTGTGTTCTGTTTGTAAGCCTTGTAATATTGCAATTTCTTGTAGTACCTTTATGTTAGTTTTTCCTAATTCTGCTGTTTTAGAACATTCCTATTTTATTGGGAAACAAATGTAACTTGTTTACTAAGCAGAGGTGTTTGTTATATCATTGTGCTTATCAGACTCATACAGAATATCAACTATAGGGATTAGACAAATTAATACATGTATGCAATAGTTATATAGGATAGATATTAGATTGTATAATATTGCACAGATTACTTCACAGTTTAAAACTGAAACAAAAGGCAACACATTTATGTATAGATATAAAAAAAATTATAAATTCCCTTCCCCCTTTTTATAAATGATCACATTTCCTCTGTTCTCAGCTGCATAAGAGCTGGGGGAAGAGAAGCCGCAGCACACAGAGCTTGCCATTTAATGGCTGTGCAAGGGGGAAATGTTAGGACAAATCTGTCGGAGGAGAGCACACTGATTTTCCAGCATACAGTAGCTAGAGAACTGACCACAGTGTGTTCTCCTGCTTAGTGTGGTTAGTTTCCAATAGAAAAACGGAGGGACTGGCAGGATCACCAGGGATTTCATACAAAGGAAGCAATACAGGGAGAACAGGAGACTTTCTCATACAAGTACATGGTGCAGCAACCACATATCAGGAATATGAAATGTTGGGGTAACAAACTTGTAAAATTTAAAGCGAAGTTCCAACCAAAAGTGGAACTTCCACTCATTTGTCTCCTCTCCCCCTCAATTGGCACCTTTCGGAAGGGGAGGGGGGACAGGATACCTGTTAAAGACACTTTCGAAAATCTGTGACATCATCGTGGGGCTCTTCCCTCCTCCCCCTCTAACCGGGCCAGTATTAGAGAGGAGCGGGGCCTCGCGTATGCGCAGTAGGGTTCCAGGCGTGAAGCCATAAGGCTACACTGCCAGGTACCCTTACCCGCAATGGCGGGGGCAGCACCCGACAGCTGATGGAAACATCAGCTGCAGTGCTGACATCGCTGGACTCCAGGACAGGTAAGTGTCCTATTGTTAAAAGCCAGCAGCTGCAGTATGTGTAGCTGCTGGCTTTTATTTATTAATTTTTTTTTAGGCGGACCTTCGCTTTAAGTTAATCTGTGGTCTTCAAAGTGCTTATATTAAAGACTCACCTTTATAAACTTCTCTCATCTCAGACTTTTCCTATGGATCACTGGCTTTCCTTGTTATTCTTGTTGTTATATTAGCTGGTAATACAAGTGCAACAGATCACATTTTGAAAAAGGAACATGAAACATTGTAGACAGAAGGAGACAGAAGGATAACGTATATGACTGAAGTGTATAAAAGAACACAAACAATAGCACACAGTCAATTAAAGATTTCCCCCAACATTCAAGCACATTTTTTGAACAGAATACTATTGAAAAAAAAAATGTGATTCTTGCCGGAAAGTTGTGTGATTGGAAGAGAGAAAGGGCATTCTATGCATTAAAGCGTGTGTTCCACCTGCAAATTATTTTTTTTCAAAACTCAGCAGCTACAAACACTGTAGCTGCTGACTTTTAATAAGGACACTTACCTTTCCAGGGAGCCTGCGATGTCAGCCCCCCAAGGCTGATCTGTCCATTGGATCAGGTCCTGGCGCCGCCATTCTACTTAAGGGATACCGGCAGTGGAGCCTTGCAGCTTCACTGCTCATTTCCTATCGCGCATGCACGAGTCACACGGCACTTTGTGAAGGGCCGGCTGTCCTCTGGGACACACACACACATGTCCCAGAAGACATCGGGGGGCTCACCGAAGAAGAGGATATGACGTCCTGCGCCGCGGACCGGATGGATCGGAAGTACAGGCTGTACTTCATAAAAAGTTAAGTTAGAAGAAAAAAAATGTTTTAACTAGCCAAAAACGAGGGGTGGAGAGGTGGTCTTTCAATTAAGACCACCTCTCAAAAGTGGGTGGAACTCCGCTTTAAGGTGAAAAACCTTCTGTGCTGCAGCTGCCCCCCAGACCCCCCCTCCCCTTTTCTTACCTCAACCCGATCGTTCCAGCGACGAGCATGAGCCCAGCAGCTCCAGCTGCTGTCTCCGTCCTTATTGGTTAGCAGATTTGCAGTGGTGGAATGTAGATAATGACTTACCTTTGGAAGTTTAATGGGAAGGAGCTCCTCTGAATTACTTGTTGGAAGTGTGCATGATGTGTTGGAAGGGTGCATGATGGGACTGTGACATCATAAGGGGGCAGGGTCACCAGGTGACATCACCCGGTGACCACGCCCCATGCCTATATAAGTCATCGCGCACCGCTCACACAGCGTTACAGCGGGATAGAACGTCGTGTCAACATAGGAAGAAGAGAAGAAGGAACAAGACGGCAGAGAAGATCGGGCCACCGCTAGAGCAGCAAAAGAGCAGGAGATAGCGGAGGAGCCCGGCAGAAGATCCGGAGAGTGGGAGAGGAACCAGACACCGGGAGAAGAGGCCAGAGAGAGCGGAAAAGTCAGAAGAAGACCCCCGAAGTCAGAAGAAGACCCCAAAGCTGCCTAATAAATTACTTTAAAAACCTGTCTAGTGTGTTTTTTTATTGACACTTTTTACCCTAGGTGAATGGGTAGGGGTACGATGTACCCTATACTCATTCATATAAGGTGGGGGGCCGGGATCTGGGGGCCTCCTTATTAAAGGGGGCTCCCGGATTCCGATAAGCCCTCCGCCTGCAGACCCCGACAACCAACGGCCAAGGTTGTCAAGAAGAGGCCCTTGTCCTCATCAACATGGGGACAAGGTGCTTTGGGGTGGGGGGGCCGCAGGGTGCCCCCCTGCCCCAAAGAGCCCACCCCCTATGTTGAGGGCATGCGGCTTGGTACAGTTCAGGAGGGGGAGGGCGCTCACTCGTCCCCACCCCCTTTCCTGACCGGCCGGGCTGCATGCTCGGATAAGGGTCTGGTATGGATTTGCGGGGACCCCTACGCTGTTTTTTCGGCGTAGGGGGTTCCCCTTAGAATCCATACCAGACCTAAGGGCCTGGTATGCCCCTGGGGGGGAACCCATGCCGGTTTTTTACTTAAAATTTGGCGCGGCGTTCCCCCTCATGATTCATACCAGACAGCTGTCAGCAATGCTTGTCGCTCATCGCGAAAGGAAAAAACAGTTTTCCTTTCCCAATGAGCGAGCCAGGTGTCAAATAACAGCGGCGAGATTGACACAATATCGCGGTCACCTACTGTAGGGGGCTTTTTGCACAGCCTGTCAGAAACTACATACAGAGCGGCCAGTTTAAATACAAGCTGACACGCTGTTTGCAGCAGACTAAGAAGATGAGCTCATAGTGCCTCTCACTTATTGTCAGAAGCACTGAGCTCAATGGACAGCTTGGAGCCTTGGACCAATGGTAAAGTACCATTAGCCCAAGCTGTCCAATAAAAATGCTGCAGTGGAGGCACGCCTCCCACTGCAGTGTCATTGAAGGGGTCATGTGTCTAAAAGACAAATGCTCCCTTCCAGCCCAGCTCTCTTAACTACAAGGAAAAAACGTGTTTTTAGGTATAAGATTTACCCACAATCCCATGTTTTTCTCACACAGTTAAGAGAGAGAATGATAATCTTCTACTGATGAAAAGGTACTGTTTTAATCAAGCTAAATCATATACCGTATTTATCGGCGTATAACACGCACTTTTTTCCCCTTAAAATCAGGGGAAAGTCGCAGGTGCGTGTTATACGCCGATCCCCTGCGATCCCGACCTGTCAAAAGTTAAAAATCGCCGACCGCGATTTGAAAATGGCGCCGCCGGCGCCATTTTCAAATCGCGGTCGGCGATTTTGAAGCACAGCAGCAGGGACAGGGGATCGAAGGCTGCACTGGGGCAAGGCTGCACTGGGGGAAGGTTGCACTGGGGGAAGGCTGCACTGGGGGAAGGCTGCACTGGGGCAAGGCTGCACTGACAAGGCTGCACTGGGGCAAGGCTGCACTGACAAGGCTGCACTGACAAGGCTGCACTGACATGGCTGCACTGACATGGCTGCACTGGGGCAAGGCTGCACTGAGAAGGCTGCACTGACATGGCTGCACTGACAAGGCTGCACTGACATGGCTGCACTGACAAGGCTGCACTGGGGAAGGCTGCACTGACAAGGCTGCACTGGGGCAAGGCTGCACTGAGAAGGCTGCAATGATGGGCATTTAAATGTAAGTTTTTTTCCCTTCAACTTCCCTCCTAAAAGTTTTTTTTTCCTTAAAATTCCCTCCTAAATTGGGGTGCGTGTTATACGCCGGTGCGTGTTATACGCCGATAAATACGGTATGTATATGCTATATGTTATAACATAATTTATTATTTAACTATTGTGAAATTACTGGTTGGAAGTTATTACTTCAAACCCCAGTATTTTGATCGTTAAGCCACCTGCTTGAGCACAGTTTTTTGAAAATATTGTAAATTACCTTAAAAACAATATATAATAATTATTTGTATGGTAATTAACCGCTTGCCACCCAGGCCAAATGTGACACTTCTCTCCTACATGTAAATATCATCATTTTTTTGCTAGAAAATTACTCAGAACCCCCAAACTTATATATATATATATATATATATATATATATATATATATATATATTGTAGACACCCTAGGGAATAAAATGGTGGTCATTGCAACTTTTTATGTTACACAGTATTTGCACAGCAATTTTTCAAACATGTTTTTTTTTTAAAGAAACTATTTTATGAATAAAAAAAAAAAATGTGAAATTAGCCCAATTTTTTGTATAGTGTGAAAGATGATGTTATGCAGAGTAAAGAGATACCTAACATGTCACTCTTTAAAATTGTGCACACTTGTGGAATGTCGCCAAACTTCAGTACTTTATAGGTGACGCTGTAAACTTTTTTACAGGTTACATGTTTAGAGTTACAGAGGAGGTCTAGTGTTGGAATTATTCCTCTCACTCTAACAATCACAGTGTTTGTAACCTGTGTGTATCTGACTCTGATACTAGCCAGAATGAATACCCCCATTAGGTTTTGGTACCATGAACAGGTTTTGAATAGAATAGAATAGAATCCATTAAACCTGTCATCCAGAGGGTCCAAAATTTGTCTGTCTTTGGGCAGATTTTGACTGGTTTGAGAGAAGATAACAGTGAAGGGGTAGAGTTTGAAACTTATTTGTACCATTTAGAAACCACTGATTGAACTCATAGACCTGGGATGTTTGTGTGACATAACAAATACCCTGCATAGCAAATATCCCCCCACTCCATCGGGTAGACTTGGTGGACTTTGTGTGCCAAGTCTTTCACCAAAAGGAAGGGCTGAATTTTGGCATAGAAGATAAAGCCTGGAGAGAGTGATGGGGCGCTCTTCATTGAGAGTAGTTAGAAGCCCCCGAGGAGGGACTTTGGGTGCCTTCTTTTGTGGAAGAAGGATTTTTCCACCTGTGACTTCTTTTATGAACTTTTCACGTGCATTCCCAAAGAGTTGCACTTCTTTAAAGTTTGTTTATGTAAGGGGAATGTCTTTTTAGACATTGCAGGTCTCTTAGTGCCTAGAGAGGCATGGCAAGACAGAGGAGAAAAAAAAATTCAAATATGCAAAGGCTTTTGTGCATCGAAGAAGTGAGCATGTCTACATAAGCAAGCATGTTTTGTGAGGTCATATAGTATTAACTATATATGAGCCTGGGGGTGTGAAATCCTCTGCAGCCTCCTCTAGCAGGAAGTGTAGATCCTCTTCATTCTCCCATGTGTCTGCAGCTTTTGAAGCAGGTGGATTCATATCCAACTAGAGAAGGTGGGGTGGAGAAGATGTCTGGCGCTTTTAAGCTCTGGACAGTGTTGGTTGTACGGGGGGCAATTAATTGTCTGAGAAAGTCTGACAGTTGCAGAGAAGTTTTCATACATCAGATAGGCCACTTTTTTTTTTTTAATTGTTTATTGAAATGTTTTTAAAGCAAGAAATAAAATAGAAATTACAAGCATTCAGATGCAACATTTTTAAGCTTCTAACAATAATGGTAAACATATAGACATGCTAAACTTGATGTAGTTAGTGCCCAATAACAAAAGGATCATTTCAATATCAAACAAATAATATGTATTATTAGATCTGCAACTTTTTCGGGTGTGGGTATGTCCAGACAGCTTACTCATGTATAATATTTTCAGATTATTTGAAGAAACTGTATTACCTTAATATTTAATTGTACTTTCATTAGAATGTTAACTCCTTAAAGAATTAATCTTCGAAAGATGATTCAAGATTGAGTGGTCTATTCAATATGTGTTTTTTCACAATAGAGGGGTATTAGATTATTTTTTAGAACGGGTAAAGATGGGTCATAGAAGAGAGAAAGATAGATATATCCAATGAGTGTTGTTTGATTATCTAAGAAGGGTGATCTCTGTGTAAAGAGTTTGAGTAGTGGGTCCAACATGCCCAGGTTTTACTGAATTTGGAAGGGTTGTCTCTCATTATATGTATCAACTCTTCCATTTCAGCTGTTTGATGAGCATAGCGTATACAATCTGAAATTGTTGGTGGGGTAGAAGAGTTCCATTTCAGTGGAATGAATCTTTTAGCTGCGTTTACAAGATGTAGAGCCAGGGATTTGCTGTATAAGGTGTGTGGAAGGGATGAGTGGTGTAAAAGATATTGTGCAGGTGTAAAATCTAGTGTATAAGTGGTAATGAATGAATGAATGAATGAATGAATGAATGAATGAATGAATGATTTGTAAAGCGCTGCAAATGCGAACTGAATCGCCTCAAGGCGCTAGATGCGTTCTCTGTTGTCAGCTTCTTAGAAAAGGAAGGTCTTTAGTTTTTTCCTGAAGGCCTGATGGTTTTCTTCCATGCGGATGTAGGTCGGAAGAGCGTTCCACAGCCGAGGTCCTTGGACTGCGAATCTTCGTTCTCCCTTTGCTTTCTAGCAGTATTTGAGAATGATGAGGAGGTCTTCGTTAGCTGGTCGAAGACTGCGATTAGGTGTGAAGTGTTTTATTTACTCTCGGAGATATAGAGGAGCGTTTCCTTGTATGCATTTGTGGGTGAGGCAGAGGGTCTTGAATGTGATCCGATTCTTTACGGTTAGCCAGTGTAGGCTCCTTAGGGATGGGGAAATGGATTCCCAGGGTTTTTTTCCTGTTAACAGTCTTGCCGCCGTGTTATGTATAAGTTGTAAGTGCGCAAGCTGATATTGGGGTAATCCTACGTAGAGCGAGTTTGCGTAGTCGAGTCGGGAATTGATGATTGTTCCAACAACTGCTGCTTTGTCCTCTTCTGGGATGAAGGGGATGAGTCTACGTAGCAGGCGGAGGAGATGGTGAGATACGCTAACTAGTGATCCTATTTGTGCATCCATTGTCATTTCTGAGTCAAAGATGACTCCGAGACTCTTGGCTTTGGTGCTTGGAGAGATGGTCTGTCCGAAGATGGTGGGTGGTGTCCACGGAGTCTTAGTTTTGGAATTTTTGTTAGCGTGTAGGAGAAGAAGTTCTGTAATCCTTGTTATATTTTCATGTATCTCCTTCCAGAAGGGCTGTACTTTTGAACACGTCCACCAAATATGTAACCACACGAGTAAATGATACCCTCTCGGATTTTTTTCTCCTCCAGAGGGGCACTCGGCAGGGCTGCCCCCTTTCCCCCAGCTTGTTTGCACTTGCCCTGGAGCCCCTGGCGATTTTGGTCCGGGAATCCAGCCGTATAGTGGGACTCAGGATTGGCCCTCTGGAGGAGAAAATATCATTGTACGCTGACGATACCCTACTTTACCTGCAGGATGCCGGGCCCTCATTGGAGGCGGCTCTGGAGGCCTTTGACGAGTTTGGGCAATTCTCGGGGATACGTATAAACTGGTCCAAATCAGTCCTTTTCCCTTTAGATAAGCGGGCAAAGGAGCTGGCTCCTCAGACAGCATTGAGATGGGTGGAAGAATTTACGTACCTAGGTATAAAGATTGCTAGAGAACCCCAGGCATATCAGCGCCTAAACCTCCTTCCAATAGTCGCGCAACTAAAAGAGCACTGTTCCCGATGGGCTAATCTGCCCCTAAATCTCCTTGGGAGGATCAATGTCTTGAAAATGATATACCTGCCCATGCTCAATTATATATTCCGAGACTGCCCAACGTGGATACCCCAAATCTTTTTTAAAAATCTGGATACGTGTATTGGCTCCTTTCTATGGAGGGGATCGTCTCCACGTATAGCTCGCACTACCTTGCAGCTCCCCGTGAGTTTCGGGGGCCTGGCTCTACCTAACCTGACGGTGTACTACTGGGCGGCTGTCCTGGTCACGGTCAGGTGGTGGTTCGAACAATCTAGAGCTAACGCAGCGGTGTGTCTTGAGGCGGCTATCGTGGGATCCCTTACTGAACTAAGCAACCTGGCCTACTGCGGGACGTCGTCGTACCCCTCCTTGCCTGTTCCCACTGAAACTACCATAAGAGTCTGGGGAGTGGCTAGGAAAAGGTTCTTAGCTGCCAGCCAGTGGTCTCCATTCTGCCCGTTGTGGGGGAACTCCACCCTCCCGCATTTTCGGACCATTCCGGATCCGCAGGTCTGGGCCAGATATGGTATCAAGGTCTTAAAAGATATTATAATGTCAGGATCCCTTATTCCATTCCGTACACTAGCGACTAGGCATAATCTCCCGGGATGGATGTTTTTTCGTTACTATCAGCTGCGCCATGCCTTCCAGGCACAATTTCCGACCCCACCTATTATTCAGGCAGATGCGGTCGAGGAGTTGCTCTCACAAGAGGCCTTGCACAAACCCTTGTCTACGCTATACTTTACAATACTTAAGAAAGGCTCGCCCAAGATGGAAGCCTTGTGGGTTAAGTGGAAGACAGATATTCTGGACCTAGACAGGGAAGCTTGGGAGGAGTGTTTTGATAATGGTCTCCAGGTACTGATCTCCTCTAGGGATAAACTAATCCAGACCAAGTTTTTGCATAGGGTTTACTTCACCCCTCAGAGGCTGCACAGAGCGTTTCCGTTGAGATCCTCGAATTGTCCGAGGTGCCAATCACCGGATAGTGACTATATCCACATGTTTTGGAGCTGTCCTCGACTCTCCAGATATTGGGCTGCTATAGAGGAATTTGTACAGGTCAGACTACAGTTGGAAATTTCCCTATCGCCAGAATTGGCCCTCTTGGGTATCCAAGATGACGAACAGAGACCTCGCTACACCAAAATACTACTGGCCCTACTGTTATTCTATGCAAAAAAGGTGATTCTGTTAAAGTGGACGTCTAGTCGTCCCCCTACAATAAAAACCTGGGAAGACTTAATAAATGCGGTCATACCGCTCTATAAATTAACTTATATAAGTAGAGGTTGTCCCCAAAAATTCGCCAAAGTCTGGCAACCATGGACTGACCCGATCTGACCCCCCCCTGCTGGGTCTCTGAAGGCTGTGGAGCTGGGCAGGTCTTTGTGGTGTGTGAAGGGTATGTTGACCCCCCCCCCCCCTATGTATTGTGCAATGACTATCTGTATTTTATGCTGACTCCCCCCCCCCACTGCCTGGTAACACCAAACCATACAACACTTAAATGCTGAGTTAATAACGTCTACTGTATAATATCTGTACGTTGAATAACTGTACTGTGTATTTGTCACACTATTTTCGTTTTTTTTACATTCTGTATATCATTTTCTCAAATAAAGACCAACCTTGTTGTTAAAAAAAAAAAAAAAATATGTAACCACATTCAATTCCACATCCCCAGCAAGGAGGTGATGGTGATGTGGGGGAGAATTTGCTTAATTGGATGGGTGTAAGATACCAACTAGCCAGGAGTTTATATCCTGATTCTTGGATTGGTGTTCACTGAGCCTTTGTGTATGTTGTGTGGCATATGATCCCAGTCCTCTTCTGTAAGAGTGATGTTAAGATTTTGTTCCAATTTTAGACATGGATCATTAATTTTCACTTCTTGGTTGGAAAATAGTAGTGCATACATGAAGGGCACTATATGTGATTGTGGGGAAGGTTTAGTACAGAAGGTTTTAAATGGCGTGTGTTTTCTATGCCAGTCTGGAGAGATGTTTGGGTATTTGAAAAAGTGTCTTACCTTGACATATGTCCAGAAGGGGAAGGTAGAGTCGAGCATTTTAGCTTGGAATGTTTCATGGGGACAAGGTGTTTCGGGGGGCTACCCGAAAGCACCCTCCCAATGTTGAGGGCATGTGGCCTGGTACAGTTCAGGAGGGGGGGCGCACTCTCGTCCCCCCCTCTTTTCCTGAGGCCTGCCAGGTTGCGTGCTTGGATAAGGGTCTGGTATGGATTTTTGGGGGGACCCCACGCCGTTTTTTATTTTGGCGTGGGGTTCCCCTTAAAATCCATACCAGACCTGAAGGGTCTGGTATGGAATTTAGGGGAACCCCACATCATTTTTTTTAAAATTTTGGCCGGGGTTCCCCTTAATATCCATACCAGACCTGAAGGGCCTGGTATGGAATTTAGGGGGACTCCCACGTCATTTTTTTTTTAAATTTTAGTTCGTGGTTTCCCTGTGGGGAATTCCCATGCCGTTTTTATCAATGAACTTTTATGTGTATTGTCGGCAATGCAATAGCCGCGGGTAGTTTTAAATGGGTTTTTTCCTTCGAAATGTCATTTTGCTGTCAGACTGTTCTAAACACGGGAAACATGCGCCCCTTTACAGGCACACTATAGACACCCCCCAGCTACGAAATTTAAAGGGATATTACACTTTTATTGTTTGACTTTAAGCATTATTAAAATCACTGCTCCTGAAAAAACTGCCGTTTTTAAAACTTTTTTTTGCATTGATCCATGTCCCCTGGTGCAGGACCCGGGTCCCCAAACACTTTTTATGACAATAACTTGCATATAAGCCTTTAAAATTAGCACTTTTGATTTCTCCCATAGACTTTTAAAGGGTGTTCCGCGGCATTCGAATTTGCCGCGAACACCCCAAATTGTTCGCTGTTCGGCGAACTTGCGAACAGCCAATGTTCGAGTCGAACATGAGTTTGACTCAAACTCAAAGCTCATCCCTATTCCTAGATAAGTAATCAATTGTGTCTTCCATGAGAAGAGGAATTTAACTCTATAGTCTGCCACTTCAGTCAGTGATAGTGATATGTTAAGTGTGTGTAACTTAGAAAAATGAATTTGTAGGTTAGATAGAGATCTGTATTGTTCAAATTCTTTCAATAAAGTCGGTATGGTAGTTTGGGGGTTAATTAAGAAGAGTAGTATATTATCCGCAAATGCTGATGACTTATGTGTATGGTCTGTAACTTCAATCCCTGAGATGTTATCATTCATTCTAATGCAATTTAGTAGAGGTTTAAGGGAGAGTACATAGAGTAAGGGTGATAAAGAATCCCTTCTGATTAGTTCTGGTTATCCAATAGTGTAGGTTTAGGGCTTTCAGGGTGTTATCTCTAGCTTCCTGTCTGTCTATCTATCTATCTGTCTGCAGGCCCTATTGCGGGTGAGTGACGGGGGGGTTGGTTGGGGCTTTGTTTGCGCCCCCTCAAAAAAATGTAGCACCAGCCGCCACTGGTTCAAGCTCTAATCAAGAAGTGGAAAATGAGGGGTTCTGTTGAAACCAAACCACGGTCAGGTAGACCAACTAAAATTTCAGCCACAACTGCCTGGAAAATTGTTTGGGATGCAAAGAAAAAGCCACAAATAACTTTGGTGAAATACAGGACTTTCTGAAAACATGTGGTGTGGCTGTTTCAAAATGCGCAATAAGGAGGCACTTGAAGAAAGATGGGCTGCATGGTCAAGTCACCAGAAGAAAGCTATTACTAGACAAATGCCACAAAGTATCCCACTTACAATACGCCAAACAGCGCAGAGACAAGCCTCAAACCTTCTGGCACAAAGTCATTTGGAGTTATGAGACCAAAATTGAGCTTTTTGGCCACAACCATAAACACTACATTTGGAGATTAGTCAAAAAGGCCTATGATGAAAGGTACGGAGGTGGATCTCTGATGTTTTGGGAATGTGTGAGCTACAAAGGCACAGGAAATTTGGTCAAAATTGATGGCAAGATGAATACAGTATGTTATCAAAAAAAACTGGAGGAACATTTGCATTCATCAGCCAGGAAGCTGTGCATGGACGTACTTGGACATTCCAACATGACAATGATCCAAAACACAAGGCCAAGTTGACTTGTCAGTCTCCTGACCTCGATACCATTGAGCCACTCTGGGGAGATCTCAAACATGCAGTTCATGCAAGACAGCCCAAGAATTTACAGGAACTGGAGGCTTTTTGCCAAGAGGAATGGGCAGCTTTACCATCTGAGAAGATAAAGAGCCTCATCCACAAATACCACAAAAGACTTCAAGCTGTCATTGATGTTAAAGGGGGCAATACGCAGTATTAAGAACTGGGGTATGTAAACTTATGAGCACAACTGTATGTTGTTTTTAATTATGCACTGTTCTGGATTGAACTGTGATTGTGGTTCTGCAAGGCACAGAAAATAGGCATGTAGAGATTAAACTGTACTTTCCGAACATGCATAACAAACATTGTACCAGTTCTCTCTATAAAGCTGAAAAAATCCAACATTTTAGATCTATTTGCAGAACAAGAGTAGAGGGGCATTTGCTCAAAGGGGGCATTGTCAAAGCCCCTCCCATTTATCCAGCCTTGGATAAGCCAGACTTTTCTTATATGGCTGGTGGGTGAAAGTGTTTATGCCTGACACTGTGGCTGAGAGGAGATAAGAACTGAAGCTCCTATCTATAACTTAAGAATACATTTGGATAGACAGTCCATTTAAAAGTGTTTGATTTTACACAATAGATTTGACTATTATTACTAGTATTAGTGCCAGGAAGTTAGCTGTTAGGTAATTTGGACAGGGTAAAATCCCCAAATCCTCACTAAATTTAATAGGTACAATGCCAGGCGGGTGTGGAGAGGCGACTCTTTGTACATCTTGCCGCATGTATGCGTTCCTTGATCATCCGATCGAGGGCGAATACTGCTGTGCAAAATGTAGGCACATTGTTTCCCTGGAAGCCCAGGTTCTGAATCTAGGGAAGCAACTGTCAGCACTGAGAAGTCCCTCCATACTAAAGGTGAGCCAGGAATGTACACGGCAGGTGCCGGCAGGGGCCAGCACAGAGGCGGGTGGAGACAAAGAGGTGCAGGCACTAGCAAAGAGTAGATGGGTGACAGTCAGGAGGGGTAGAGGGGGAAGTGCCAGAGAGGCCGATCCAGGACTGGAGCATCCCAATAAGTACGCTCCATTGAGTGACATTGTTGAAACCAGTCAGGGACCAGCACTGCTGGAGATGAGGGACTCTCCTAGCTGCCAGGGGAAGAACTCCCCCAGTGAGAGTGGGGGGCAGCAAAGGGAAAGGAAAGACAGATTCTGGTGGTAGGGGACTCAGTTCTTAGAAGGACAGAGAGGGCAATCTGTAACCAAGACCTGAAGCGCCGAACAGTATGTTGTCTACCGGGCGCTCGGGTTCGGCACATCACGGATCTTGTGGACAGATTACTGGGAGGGGCTGGGGAAGACCCGGCTGTCATGGTGCACGTTGGCACCAATGACAAAGTCAGAGGCAGATGGAGTGTCCTAAAGAACGATTTTAGGGACTTAGGTGCTAAATTGAGGAAAAGGACCTCCAAGGTAGTATTCTCAGGATTACTACCGGTACATCAAGCCACACCAGAAAGGCAGAGGGAGATTAGGAAAGTAAATAAGTGGCTGAAGAGCTGGTGTAGTAAGGAGGGGTTTGGGTTCCTGGAGGACTAGGCCGACTTCTCAGTCGGTAACCGGTACTATAGAAGGGACGGACTGCACCTAAATGAGGAGGGTGCAGATCTGCTGGGAATGAAGATGGCCAAAAAGTTAGAGGGGTTTTTAAACTAGGCGATGGGGGGGAGGGTCCAGAGACAGTGATAGCCAGCGTGGAAGATATTCCAGAGGGTAGTATTGGGGGCATTAGTGGTAGGTTAACCAAAGCATAAAAACAAAAGGTGAGTATAGTAGCAAGTCCTAGTTGCAATTTTGAAACACCCAATATGAGGACAATATGCGACCGGTCTAAACTATGTGGCATGTTCACCAATGCCAGGAGCATGGCAGACAAGATGGGTGAACTAGAGATACTGTTGTACAAGGATGATTTGGATTTTGTGGGAATTTCAGAGACCTGGTTCAACAGCTCTCATGATTGGCTGGCAAACATTCAAGGGTATACCCTATACCCCAAGCATAGAGAGGGTAAAAAAGGGGGAGGGGTATGCCTATATATCAAGAATAATGTACAAGCGAATGTGAGAGATGACATCACTGAGGGAGCTAGAGAGGAGGTAGAATCCTTATGGGTAGAGCTCCAAAGGGATGAAGCTAAGGGGAAAATAATACTGGGAGTATGCTATAGGCCCCCTAACCTGAGGGAGGAAGTGGAGACGGATCTCCTATCACAAATTGGATTAGCAGCAAGGATGGGAAGTGTTATCATAATGGGGGATTTTAATTATCCAGACATAGACTGGGCGGAGGGAACCGCGCATTCATTTAAGGCTCGCCAGTTCCTTAATGTCTTGCAGGACAATTTTATGGGTCAGATGGTAGACGCACCAACTAGAAATAAAACATTACTGGATCTACTGATTACCAACAATACAGACCTGATCACAAATGTGGAAATACGGGGCAATTTAGGTAACAGCGATCACAGGTCAATTAGTTTCAGTATAAATCACACAAATAGGAAACATAAAGGGAATACAAAGACACTGAATTTCAAAAGAGCCAACTTCCCTAAACTACAAACCTTGCTAAAAGGCATAAATAGGGATAAAATATTAGGAACAAAGAATACGGAGGAGAGATGGGTTTGCTTTAAGAGCATATTAAATAAGGGCATTAGACAATGTATCCCATTGGGTAATAAATTTAAAAGAGCGCACAAAAATCCTGGATGGCTTAACTCCAATGTAAAAATGCATATAAAAGTAAAGGAGAAGGCCTTCAAAAAATACAAGGTTGAGGGATCATCCTCAGCATCCAGACTTTATAAAGAATGCAATAAGAAATGTAAGGGTGCAATTAGGACGGCTAAGATAGAACATGAAAGACACATAGCGGAGGAGAGCAAAAAAAATCCCAAGAAATTCTTTAAGTATGTAAACAGTAAAAAAGGGAGGACAGACCATATTGGCCCCATAAAGAATGAGGAAGGACATCTGGTTACAAAGGATGGGGAGATGGCAAAGGTATTGAATTTATTCTTCTCCTCAGTCTTCACGAGTGAATCGGGGGGCTTCAGTAACCAAAACTGCAGTGTTTATCCTCATGACACAACACAGTAAGCACCTCCATGGTTAACAGAGGACGGAATTAAAATTAAACTTGAGAAACTTAACATTAATAAATCACCGGGACCAGATGGCTTGCATCCGAGGGTACTTAGGGAACTCAGTCAGGTGATTGCCAGACCGTTGTTCCTAATTTTTACAGACAGTCTATTGACTGGAATGGTACCAGCTGATTGGAGAAAAGCCAATGTAGCACCAATATTTAAAAAGGGCCCAAAAAACATCCCTGGGAATTACAGACCAGTTAGCCTAACATCAATAGTATGTAAACTCTTGGAGGGGGTGATAAGGGACTATATACAAGATTTTAGTAATAAGAACTATATCATTAGCAGTAATCAGCATGGATTCATGAAGAATCGTTCTTGCCAAACCAATCTATTAACCTTCTATGAGGAGGTGAGTTGCCATCTAGATAAAGGAAGGCCCGTAGACGTGGTGTATCTGGATTTTGCAAAAGCATTTGACACTGTTCCCCATAAACGTTTACTGTACAAAATAAGGTCCGTTGGCATGGACCATAGGGTGAGTACATGGATTGAAAACTGGCTACAAGGGCGTGTTCAGAGGGTGGTGATAAATGGGGAATACTCAGAATGGTCAGGGGTGGGTAGTGGGGTTCCCCAGGGTTCTGTGCTGGGACCAATCCTATTTAATTTGTTTATAAACGATCTGGAGGATGGGATAAACAGTTCAATCTCTGTATTTGCAGACGATACTAAGCTAAGCAGGGCAATAACTTCTCCGCAGGATGTGGAAATCTTGCAAAAAGACCTGAACAAATTAATGGGGTGGGCGACTACATGGCAAATGAGGTTCAATGTAGAAAAATGTAAAATAATGCATTTGGGTGGCAAAAATATGAATGCAATCTATACACTGGGGGGAGAACCTCTGGGGGAATCTAGGATGGAAAAGGACCTGGGGGTCCTAGTAGATGATAGGCTCAGCAATGGCATGCAATGCCAAGCTGCTGCTAATAAAGCAAACAGAATATTGGCATGCATTAAAAGGGGGATCAACTCCAGAGATAAAACGATAATTCTCCCACTCTACAAGACTCTGGTCCGGCCGCACCTGGAGTATGCTGTCCAGTTCTGGGCACCAGTCCTCAGGAAGGATGTACTGGAAATGGAGCGAGTACAAAGAAGGGCAACAAAGCTAATAAAGGGTCTGGAGGACCTTAGTTATGAGGAAAGGTTGCGAGCACTGAACTTATTCTCTCTGGAGAAGAGACGCTTGAGAGGGGATATGATTTCAATTTACAAATACTGTACTGGCGACCCCACAATAGGGATAAAACTTTTTCGCAGAAGAGAGTTTAATAAGACTCGGGGCCACTCATTACAATTAGAAGAAAAGAGGTTTAACCTTAAACTATGTAGAGGGTTCTTTACTGCAAGAGCGGCAAGGATGTGGAATTCCCTTCCACAGGCGGTGGTCTCAGCGGGGAGCATTGATAGCTTCAAGAAACTATTAGATAATCACCTGAATGACCGCAACATACAGGGATATGTAATGTAATACTGACACATAATCACACACATAGGTTGGACTTGATGGACTTGTGTCTTTTTTCAACCTCACCTACTATGTAACTATGTAACTATGACTATTAACAGAAAAAAAAATCTGTTTTACAAGCATTTTTACCAAAGTTGAGGCTAATTTAGAAACATCGTAAGGGAGCTTTTTAATGTATTGTCCTCATTGAAAAACTATTTCTTTTAGGAAAAACAAGCAATGTAATTAGTTGATATTGGGAATGGGAACTACTCCACATGTGCTTTTGTTAGCTGCTGAAAGGCTTACCATATCAATATTATTGAGAATAAAATTGGGCCTCTGTAAAGATGGTAAAAATACAAAAATGGAGATTAATCAAAAAGGTACACGGTGCTTAAATATAGGATATTAATGTCAACCAACTATTAATAAAAGAGTAAACCTGGGTTACCTAGTTTTAGTGAACCAGGGAAAGGGCCAGTGTTTTCACAGAAGGGAATGTCAACTAGGCAATTTCTTAGGCCACCAAATCCCTAAGACTCCTTTCACACTAATGCCGCGTACACACGGTCGGACTTTCCGACGGCAAATGTGCGATCGGAGCTTGTTGTCGGAAATTCCGACCGTGTATAGGCTCCATTGGACATTTTCCATCGGACCTTCCGTCACACAAAATTTGGGATCTGGTTCTCAAATTTTCCGACAACAAAATCCGTTCTTGTAAATTCCAATCATGTGTAGACAATTCCGACGCACAAAGTTCCATGCATGCTCAGAATCAAGCCGAAGAGCCGCACTGGCTAGTGAACTTCATTTTTTCTTGGCTCGTCGTACGTGTCGTGCTTCACCGCGTTCTTGACGTTCGCAATTTCCGACCAACTTTGTGTGACCGTGTGTATGCAAGACAAGTTTGAGCCAACATCCCTCGAAAAAAAAACATGGATTTTGTTGTCGGAATGTGCGATCGTGTGTACGCGGCATGAGACGTTTATCAGGCGCTTTTAGGCTAAAAATAGCGCCTGTAAAGCGCCTGAAAAACACCTCCCCTGTTTCACACTGAGGCGATGCGTTGGTAGGACGTTAAAAAAACTCCTGCATCTTTGAAGCTCTCCTAAACCGCTCCTGCCCATTGAGCTGAATGGGCACCGCTGCTGAACCGCCGGCAAAGCGCCGCCGCAGCGGGTCACTTTTAACCCTTTTTCGGCCGCTAGCAGGGGGGTTAAAAGCGCCCTGCTAGTGGCCGAAAACCCCCGCAAAAACTACGGTAAATCACCGCTAAATATAGCGGCGCTTTACCACGGACGCCCCAGTGTGAAAGGTGCCTTAAGGTCCCTATACCATGAAGAAAAAAAACAGTTTGTAGTCTACGTTCTGTGCCATCTTTCATGCCAGATCATAATCATAATAGTCGTTAGAGCTGCAGAAAAGACAATGTACGGTGTTAGTTGAATTCAAATGAGATATATTGAGATAATAATGTAGCATATTGTTGCTCAACACATCCATGACAGTGGGCATATCCATGCCTAATGCGTGTTTCACCTAATCCCAACAGAGAACCTCATATGATACAGAGGTCCCTAAAAGCGTATAGTATCATGGCAGACTGCTCCTTGTTTTTTATCATATTTATGGGAAATGGTATGCTGAAGTGTGCATTATATCCTCAGTAAAAAGGAAATTAAGGAAATATAGGTTTGTGTGCTTAGCTGGAAATTATATCCAATCCGGATCTGTGTCAGAAGCATGTTTCTATGTGAATATGTGAAGGGGAATTCCTGTTGACATTGTGTGACAAAGTCATCTGAAAGGGTAAGGTTGAGGGTGTAGAACTTGGAATAAATAGATTTTACGTTTGAGAGGGAATGGTTGGAAAGGCTTCAAGATTGAGTGGAATAGTCAGTGGTGTGGTCAAGAAACTTTTATGAGTGGGGAGGAATAGTGCACCAAGGGCCGGATAAAGATAAGAAAAGGGCCACATCTAGCGCTCGGGCTGCAGTTTGGAGACTGCAGCCATTCACTTTCACCCTGGCATGTGGGTTAGAGTAAAGGGTTAGAGGGCTAGTTCCTCATCCTTGTACAAACTAAATGAAATGATCAGCCTACCAGTATGTGTGCAGCCCCTGGGTGTAATCTACAGTGGTAGAGTGAAGAACATGACTTACCTTTGAAAGGGGCATAGGCATGGGAATGAGCTTCTCTAAGTTGCCTATTGGGATTCCTATGAGGTATGTTCCTTGCAGTGGAGCCTTGTACTTGATTTACTTGTGGTTGTGGTTCTGCAGGGCACAGAAAAGAGACATGTAGAGATTAAACTGTATTTTCTGAACATTCATAAACAACATCACACCAGCTCCCACTATCAGCCTATGAATATCCTAAAATTTAGAGCTATTTCCAGAAGAAGAACATAGGGATATTTGTTCAAGAAGGACATTGTCAAAGTTTTCTAAAGCACTTCTCATTTCTCCAACCCTGGTGACTGTTAAGCCAGACCCCTAAACTGTGGCTGTTGGTAGGGATGCATCGACAGTTCATTCCGAACCTTGCTTCACACAGAACTTTGGCTGGTTAGAGGTTTGGATGAAAATCCAACTTTAGTTTGTACTATATATCCCAGCATCATTAATGGGGGGGGGGGGGGTATCTAGGATTCTGATAAGCGCCCATTCCGCAGACCTCTACAATCACCTGGTTAGGGTAGTGAGAAAGAGGTTCTTGACCTCTTCAACATGGGGACAAGGTGCTTTGCTACAATACCCCCAGGTGGCCTGGTATAGTGAAGGAGGAAGGGGTGCATGCTCACTTCCCTTTCCTGAACAGCCATGTAGCATGCCATGTAGCATTCAGGGTCTGGTATGGGTTTCCTGGGGGACCTCACACTTTTTTGTGTGTGTGTCAGGTACCCCCTTAAAATCCATACCAGAATCAAAAGGTCTGGTATGTATTTTGGCAGGGACTCTACATTTTTTTATTCTTGCTATAGGATGTGCTATAGCAAAAATGTCATCTGCAAATTAAAAAATGATGTACTTTAAATTGCCAAAAATCTAAATTTATTGTACAAAACATATTAATTAAAACATAGGTAAATATACAATATACAAAGGATGCTTAATGCTTAAGGGAAGAACCCAATTCTCTGACACAATCTGGAAAAGAGAAGATTGCAATATAATATTGCATAATTTTTTCAATCTTCTCTTTTCCAGATTGTGTCAGAGCATTGGGTGCTTCCCTTGAGTAACATTGTTTGTATATTGTATATCTGCCTATGTTTTAATAATTATGTTTTGTAAAATAAATTTATATTTTTGTATTTCCCTTGTGTAAGTCTATACTGTACCATGAAAGTCCATATTGCCTCCTCAATTGCCAATCGTTCTATTCAATGTTAGGACGATGGTATTTTATCTATTTTCTATCAAGTAGCATTTAACATACTTTAAATTGACAGCAAATACCATTCATTTAAAAAAAAAAGACAGCACGATGACCGTGCCAAAGGTCTCCCAAAACACATAGCAGACCCTTGGGAGGGGTCTGTGTTCTATCAATAAAATGCCTTTTGCTGGCATTATTACAACTTTTTCCCTTTGTAAATTTGAGTTCTGCTGCATCACTTTCTGTACATAACAGAGCTACGCCCCATTGACAGGCAGGTTTAGGACACCCCCCAGGCATGTTATTTAATAGTTGGTCAATTTTAATGTTTCACTTTCAGCGTTTAAAAAATCACTGCTCCTACCTGAATACCATTATCAAAAAATATGTTTGCATTGGTACATGTTTCCTGGGTCAGTACCCTCTCCCTCGTGCTATTTTTTTTACACCCCTTTGCCTATTCGGCTTCAATTGACCTATTTAAACTTGCTGCTTGAGGAGGATTCAGGGCAGTTTGGCTTGCCCCTACTAGGTGGGAGGAGATAAGAAATGAAGCTTCTATATATAACTCATGAATACATTTGGATAGGCAGACCCTTTAATTATATTTAATTCTATATAAATGTGTCTATTAACCACTTGCCGACCAGCCGCCGCAGTTGTACTGTGTCAGAATGGCACAGCTGGGCGAAACGACGCCCTTCAGTTAGAATCACCTCCCAGGGAACACAATTAATCCCTTGATCGACCCCTAGTGTTAATACCTTCCCTGCCAGTGACATTTTTACAGTAATCAATGCATTTTTATAGCACTGATCGCTGTATAAATGCCAATGGTCCCAAAAATGTGTTAAAATTGTCCGATGTGTCCCCCATAAAGTCGCAGTCCCGATAAAAATTGCAGATCACCGCCATTACTAGTAAAAAAAAAAAATAATAATAAAAATGCCCTAAAACTGTTCCCTATCTTGTAGACGCTATAACTTTTGCGCAAACCAATCAATATACGCTTATGGCAATTTTTTTTACCAAAAAATATGTAGAACAACACATATCGGCCTAAACTGAGGGGAAAAAAAAAATTATATATTTTTGGGGGCTATTTATTATAGCAAAAAGTAAAAAACATTGCTTTTTTCCAAAATTGTCGCTCTTTTTTTGTTTATAGCGCAAAAAATAAAAACTGCAGAGGTGATCAAATACCACAAAAAGAAAGCTCTATTTGTGGGAAAAAAAGGACGCCAATTTTGTTTGGGTGCCATGTCTCACGACCGCGTAATTAATTGTAAGTTAAAGCAACACAGTGCCGAATCGCAAAAAGTGCTCTAGACAGAAAGGGGGTAAAATCTTCCGGGGCTGAAGCGGTTAACAAAAAATAATCTGCATTTCAAGAGTTTTTACAAAATTTGGGCTAATTTATTACCACTGTAGGAGAGCTTGCTACAGGGACTGTGACTGCTGTTACAGAGTCTCTCATTAGCTGGCTGTTCTCTTATACCTTCAGGAATACTTACATAGTAGGTGAGGTTGAAAAAAGACACAAGTCCAACCTATGTGTGGTTATGTGTCAGTATTACATTGTATATCCCTGTATTTTGCGGTCATTCAGGTGCTTATCTAATAGTTTCTTGAAGCTATCGATGCTCCCCGCTGAGACCACCACCTGTGGAAGGGAATTCCACATCCTTGCCGCTCTTACAGTAAAAAACCCTCTACGTAGTTTAAAGCGGAGTTCCACACAAAAATGGAACTTCCGCTTTTCGGAACCCTCCCCCCCTCCGGTGTCACACTTGGCACCTTTCAGATGGGAGGGGGGTGCAGATACCTGTCTAAGACAGGTATTTGCATCCACTTCCGGCATAGACTCCCATGGGAGTCTATGCCTCTTCCCGTCCCCAGCGCGCTGTCTGCTGGGAACACACAGCTCCCAGGAGAGAGCAGGGACCACTTGGGACGCGCATCGCGACTCACGCATGCGCAGTAGGGAACCGGGAAGTGAAGCGGCAACGCTTCACTTCCTGATTCCCTCACCTAGGATGGCAGCGGCAGCTGCCGAGAACCAAGCGGGTTCTCGGTGTCCCCTGCCGACATCGCTGGGCCCTGGGACAGGTAAGTGGCCATTTATTAAAAGTCAGCAGCTGCAGTATTTGTAGCTGCTGGCTTTTAATATTTTTTTTTTTGGTGGTGTGGGTGAACCCCTGCTTTAAGGTTAAACCTCTTTTCTTCTAATTTTAATGAGTGGCCACGAGTCTTGTTAAACTCTCTTCTACGAAAAAGTTTTATCCCTATTGTGGGGTCACCAGTACAGTATTTGTAATTGAAATCATATCCCCTCTCAAGCGTCTCTTCTCCAGAGAGAATAAGTTCAGTGCTCACAACCTTTCCTCATAACTAAGATCCTCCAGACCCTTTATTAGCTTTGTTGCCCTTCTTTGTACTTGCTCCATTTCCAGTACATCCCTCCTGAGGACTGGTGCCCAGAACAGGACAGCATACTCCAGGTGCGGCCAGACCAGAGTCCTGTAGAGCGGGAGAATTATCGTTTTATCTCTGGAGTTGATCCCCTTTTTAATGCTTGCCAATATTCTGTTTGCTTTGTTAGCAGCAGCTTGGCATTGCATGCCATTTCTGAGCCTATCATCTACTAGGACCCCCAGGTCCTTTTCCATCTTAGATTCCCCCAGAGGTTCTCCCCCCAATGTATAGATTGCATTCATATTTTTGCCACCCAAATGCATTATTTTACATTTTTCTCCATTGAACCTCATTTGCCATGTAGTCGCCCACCCCATTAATTTGTTCAGATCTTTTTGCAAGGTTTCCACATCCTGCGGAGAAGTTATTGCCCTGCTTAGCTTAGTATCATCTGCAAATACAGAGATTGAACTGTTTATCCCATCCTCCAGGTCGTTTATGAACAAATTAAATAGAATTGGTCCCAGCACAGAACCCTGGGGAACCCCACTACCCACCCCTGACCATTCCGAGTACCCCCCATTTTTTTCCACCCTCTGAACTCGCCCTTGTAGCCAGTTTTCAATCCATGTACTCACCCTATGGTCCATGCCAACGGACCTTATTTTGTACAGTAAACGTTTATGGGGAACTGTGTCAAATGCTTTTGCAAAATCCAGATACACCACGTCAACGGGCCTTCCTTTATCTAGATGGCAACTCACCTCCTCATAGAAGGTTAGTAGATTTGGTTTGGCAAGAACGATTCTTCATGAATTCATGCTAATTACTGCTAATGATACCATTCTTATTACTAAAATCTTGTATATAGTCCCTTATCATCCCCTCCAAGAGTATACATACTATTAATGTTAGGCTAACTGGTCTGTAATTCCCAGGGATGTATTTTGGGCCCTTTTAAATATTGGTGCTACATTGACTTTTCTCCAATCAGCTGGTACCATTCCAGTCAGTAGACTGTCAGTAAAAATTAGGAACAACGGTCTGGCAATCAATTGACTGAGTTCCCTAAGTACCCTCGGATGCAAGCCATCTGGTCCCGGTGATTTATTAATGTTAAGTTTCTCAAGTCTAATTTTAATTCTGTCCTCTGTTAACCATGGAGGTGCTTCCTGTGTTGTGTCATGAGGATAAACACTGCAGTTTTGGTTACTGAAGCTCCCCGATTCACTTGTGAAGACTGAGGAGAAGAATAAATTTAATACCTTCGCCATCTCCCCATCCTTTGTAACCAGATGTCCTTTCTCATTCTTTATGGGGCCAATATGGTCTGTCCTCCCTTTTTAAATGTTTACATACTTAAGGTGGAAGTAAAGTCTGGGGGGAAAAAATCTTCCCCTGCAATTTAAGGGCATAATGTGCTAGTATGTGCTAGTATGCATTGCATACTAGCACACTAGGAAAGACTTACCTTAAAATAAAGCCCTCCAGCGGTGCCCTGTAACTGCTAACAGGGCTTCCATCTTCTTTGCGGGTTCACAAACCCTGGTCCTTTGAATGGAGGAGCTGCGATCCCATACATCTGCACAGGAGCCATGATCATGGCACAGTGTTCTGAAGGGATGGCATGCTCAGTATTCCGTGACTTAGAGCGCAGTGCGCATGCGCCGGTGATGTCACCGACTGTAGAGATAGTGAATTTCTCATAAATGGTGCATGTTTAGGAAATATCCCTTGTACCTACAGGTAAGCTTTATTATAAGCTTACCTGTAGGTAAAGTAACCAAGTGGTGTTTACTACCACTTTAACGCAGCTATCGAGAATTTTGCTTGATAATCTGTCCTCCTGTAGCTCTCTGTGTTCTTGAAGTATCCTATACCCTCACCCTTCTACCCACCTGTGTTCAAGTACTGAAATACATTTTTATTAAGACATCCCTAGACTGAGCCTGAAGTTTGTCAGTGTGCTCTGAAGCTGGTACCTGGACTGGCAGCCTCTGGACAGGTAAGGGAGACCTGGGTTATTTCCAGTGGCCCCTTCAGAGTGAGCACTACATACACATTATTCGTGGTAGGGTGTTGAACTTTGTTCCAGATGTTCCTGGAAGAAAATTCCCTGTGATCATCATGTCCATGGCAAGGTCCTTCATGTGTTAAAAATGTATCTGGCATGTGTTTATCATATCATATACTTTCTCTTAAGGAATACCTAGAAGAGTTATTAGTCATGATGAGTGAACAGAATTCAGAATTTATAAAGAATGCAATAAGAAATGTAAGGGTGCAATTAGGATGGCTAAGATAGAACATGAAAGACACATAGCGGAGGAGAGCAAAAAAAATCCCAAGAAATTCTTTAAGTATGTAAACAGTAAAAAAGGGAAGACAGACCATATTGGCCCCATAAAGAATGAGGAAGGACATCTGGTTACAAAGGATGGGGAGATGGCAGAGGTATTGAATTTATTCTTCTCCTCAGTCTTCACGAGTGAATCGGGGGGCTTCAGTAACCAAAACTGCAGTGTTTATCCACATGACACAACACAGGAAGCACCTACATGGTTAACAGAGGACGGAATTAAAATTAAACTTGAGAAACTTAACATTAATAAATCACCGGGACCAGATGGCTTGCATCCGAGGGTACTTAGGGAACTCAGTCAGGTGATTGCCAGACCGTTGTTCCTAATTTTTACAGACAGTCTATTGACTGGAATGGTACCAGCTGATTGGAGAAAAGCCAATGTAGCACCAATATTTAAAAAGGGCCCAAAAAACATCCCTGGGAATTACAGACCAGTTAGCCTAACATCAATAGTATGTAAACTCTTGGAGGGGATGATAAGGGACTATATACAAGATTTTAGTAATAAGAATGATATCATTAGCAGTAATCAGCATGGATTCATGAAGAATCGTTCTTGCCAAACCAATCTATTAACCTTCTATGAGGAGGTGAGTTGCCATCTAGATAAAGGAAGGCCCGTAGACGTGGTGTATCTGGATTTTGCAAAAGCATTTGACACAGTTCCCCATAAACGTTTACTGTACAAAATAAGGTGCGTTGGCATGGACCATAGGGTGAGTACATGGATTGAAAACTGGCTACAAGGGTGTGTTCAGAGGGTGGTGATAAATGGGGAGTACTCAGAATGGTCAGGGGTGGGTAGTGGGGTCCCCCAGGGTTCTGTGCTGGGACCAATCCTATTTAATTTGTTCATAAACGACCTGGAGGTTGGGATAAACAGTTCAATCTCTGTATTTGCAGACGATACTAAGCTAAGCAGGGCAATAACTTCTCCGCAGGATGTGGAAATCTTGCAAAAAGACCTGAACAAATTAATGGGGTGGGCGACTACATGGCAAATGAGGTTCAATGTAGAAAAATGTAAAATAATGCATTTGGGTGTCAAAAATATGAATGCAATCTATACACTGGGGGGAGAACCTCTGGGGGAATCTAGGATGGAAAAGGACTTGGGGGTCCTAGTGGATGATAGGCTCAGCAATGGCATGCAATGCCAAGCTGCTGCTAATAAAGCAAACAGAATATTGGCATGCATTAAAAGGGGGATCAACTGCAGAGATAAAACGATAATTCTCCCGCTCTACAAGACTCTGGTCCGCCCGCACCTGGAGTATGCTGTCCAGTTCTGGGCACCAGTCCTCAGGAGGGACGTACTGGAAATGGAGCGAGTACAAAGAAGGGCAACAAAGCTAATAAAGGGTCTGGAGGATCTTAGTTATGAGGAAAGGTTGCGAGCACTGAACTTATTCTCTCTGGAGAAGAGACGCTTGAGAGGGGATATGATTTCAATTTACAAATACTGTACTGGTGACCCCACAATAGGGATAAAACTTTTTCGCAGAAGAGAGTTTAATAAGACTCGTGGTCACTCATTACAATTAGAAGAAAAGAGGTTTAACCTTAAACTACGTAGAGGGTTCTTTACTGTAAGAGCGGCAAGGATGTGGAATTCCCTTCCACAGGCGGTGGTCTCAGCGGGGAGCATTGATAGCTTCAAGAAACTATTAGATAATCACCTGAATGACCGCAATATACAGGGATATGTAATGTAATACTGACACATAATCACACACATAGGTTGGACTTGATGGACTTGTGTCTTTTTTCAACCTCACCTACTATGTAACTATGTAACTATGTAACAGGTTTCTCAACCTGTGTCAGTCACAATTCTTCATTTTACTGGAATTTATTTCCCGCATAGCTGTTTGACAGAAGTCAATCCAATGAGCATCTTCTGTTGATCAGGGACAGCCACACAAAGATCAAAATTCCCTGTTAAATTGGCAGAATTTCAGTCCATTTGTACCTATTACCTATTTACATACCTACCTACCTACCTGCTCTGTTCAAAGGAATTGCACAGAGTGGCCCTGAACCTCCTTTTCTTGGGTCCCCTTGCTGGCACTGCTGGCTCCTCCTCTCTGTCCAGTGCCCCTATAGGAAGCCACTTCCCATGGGGCACTGCTCCTGAGCCCCACTGCTGCCTCCATTGGAACAGACAGCGGGACTTGACCCGCCCCACGCTCTTTCATCACTGACTTTGATTGACAGCACTGGGAGCCAATGGCTCCCGGAGCCCCAGCAAAGTTAGTGAGACACGGAAGTGAGGGGAGAGAAGAGCAGCAGACATGCACAGCGCTGGATCAAATGAAGGCTCAGGTAAATATAAGGGGGAGGGGGCAAATTTGATGCCTACACATTTTTTACTTTAACCACTTCAGCCACGGAAGATTTTGCTGCTGAATGACCGGGCCATTTTTTGCGATTTGGCATTGCATCACTTTAACTGACAACTGCGCGGTCGTGCGACGCTGTACCCAAACAAAATTGACGTCCTTTTTTCCCACAAATAGAGCTTTCTTTTGGTGGCATTTGATCATCTCTGCTTTTTTTATTTTTTGCGCTATAAACAAAAAAGAGCGACAATTTTGAAAAAAAAAACCACAATATTTTGTACTTTTTGCTATAATAAATATCCCCATTTTTTAAAAAAAAAAAAGGAAATTTTTTTTTAGTTTAAGCCGATATGTATTCTTCTACTTATTTTTGGTAATAAAAATCACAATAAGAGTGTATCGATTGGTTTGCGCAAAAGTTATAGCGTCTACAAAATAGGGGGTAGATTTATAGCAATTTTATTATTATTATTTTTTTTTACTAGTAATGGCGGCAATCTGCGATTTTTATCATGACTGCAACATTATGGCGGACACATCGGACAATTTTGACACATTTTTGGGACCATTGGCATTTATACAGCAATCAGTGCTATAAAAATGCATTGATTACTGTAAAAATGGCACTGGCAGTGAAGGGGTTAACCACTAGGGGGCGATCAAGGGGTTAACTGTGTTCCCTGGGAGGTGATTCTTTTTTTTTTTTTTTATAATTCCTTTATTTTCCAAAAATAAGCGTTACAATTCAGTAAACACTACAAATAAACATCATACAGCTTATGTGTATATAATAAAACAAGTATTGAGATAAGTCATTGACATAGTCAGTTGCCAATACAAAAGTGTACAGTAACATTTCCCTTGGTTACACGATCTGTGAGTGCATATGTGGGACATAAAGAGAGAATCACACACAATAACTGTCTAAGTGTCCAACCGATGAGGTTTCCTGAGAATATCCCTTTTTAGAACGTTTAGATCGTATAACTACCATGACCAGACGGTGAATAAAATACAATACTCTCCACTGGCCAGGGATGAGACTCCCTAGAGAGCCAGCAGAGTCCAACCATGGGATACTAACAAAGTGCAATGCAGACCAAGATATACAACATATCTGGCTAAACCTTCCCATAGCTGGAAAATTATAAAGGGGGGGGGGGTAAAACAAAACAAAGAAGAGAGGAGAGGTGTAGGGAGAGGGAAGGTAAAAGACCGAATGAAAAGGGTGTACAAGAAAGGGACAAGGGTAGAAAAAGAAGGAAAGGAAGAGAGAGAGGTAGAGACCAAGAACGGCGGCGAGGTCCCCCGGTCAAGCGGGGTTCCCAGACCAGGGATCATTCAGTTTATGCCACCTCACGGAGGTATGCCTCGAAGTAAATAAAGTGCTGCCACGGGCGCCACGTCTCCCGATAGGCCTCCTCCCTGCCGTACAGAGTGGCAGTAAGATCTTCCATATCACGCAACTCATTAACCTTGGCGTACCACTGGATTTTCGTTGGTGAGGTCTCCGATCTCCAAGATAAGGGGATGCAAGCCTTGGCAGCATTCAGTAGCTGTATAGCAAGGGAAGCTTTATATTTCTTAATTGGTCGTCTAGAGAGGTGCAGCAGACAGGATCCCCCTCCAAAGTGGCACCTGTTAGATGTTTGATCGTGCGTGTCACCTCTCGCCAGTAGGGTTTGATCTTGGAACAGTCCCAAAAAATGTGGAGCATTGTTCCTTCCCTCATCCCACAGCGTCAGCAAAGACTTGGGACCTGCGGGAAAAAACGATGCAGAGTAGATGGCACTCTGTACCATCTTGTCAGAATTTTGTAACAGGTCTCCTGGACCCTGGAGGCCAGAGAAGATTTTTGGGCAAAATGTAAAATTTTTTCCCTCTGTGGTTTATCAAAGCGAACTCCTAAATCGTTCTCCCATTTAGAGAGGAAAGGGGGGATAAACCCCTCTGCTGGAGAGATCAGAGAGGAGTAGATTAAGGACAGAGAGTGACGTATGGGTTCCCTGCGGTGACATATTTGTTCCAATTCAGTAAGCGGGCGCGAACTGCCCAGAGTCCGTGCGCATCGGCGTAGGTAGTTACGTAGTTGGAGTCCACTCAAGAAGTCCAGTGGCAGGTTGGAACCTTCCAATCCGGCAGCCGCACTGAGCTGACCATTTGGTCCAAGAAAGTCGTGAAGGTGTGGCTACCTTCCCTCGGCCGACAGGGACCTGTAAATTGGGCCCTGGCAGCCAGGTGGGAAGTCTGGATTACCCAATATTGGCACCATGGGGGATGGTGTGGGGGATACCGAGGTTTTGCGAAAGGTTTCCCTACCGATCTGCAATGTGCTTCCTAGGGTAGGATGGTCGACAAGGGCCTTTGGAATGGGGGTGGCTATCAAAGGCCAGCTCTTGGCTGTGCCATCGGAGTCCTCCAACTCCATTGTTACCCACTGTTTTGCCTCCGCATGACAGTGCCAGTCAATTAATCTGATAAGATGCATTGCCCTATAGTAGGCTTTTATGCCTGGGAGTCCAACCCCCCCCCTTCGTTTTGCCATATGGAGTAATTGCAATTTAATACGTGGCTGCCGATGCGACCAGACAAACTCCCGAAACAATGCGTCAATTCGCTTGAAAAAAGGGGGTGGAAGGCGGATTGGAAGGGCTTGAAGCAGGTAAAGCACCCTCGGCGGTCATCTTGATGGCATTACAACGACCAAACCACGTTAAAGTAAGGGAGTGCCAGTGATGTAGGTCAGTTTTAAGACTATGAAGCAATGGGGTAAAATTTGCTTGATAAAGATTGGCGGGGTCAGGGGTAATAGCTACTCCTAGGTAGGGGATGGTGTTGGTTGCCCAATGGAATTGGTATTTTGAGCGTAATTGCCGAATCGTGTTCGAACCCAATGTGATGTTAAGTAGGGAGGATTTAGTCATATTTATTTGAAAAAGGGATAGAGCCCCATATTCCTGCAAGGAATGGAGCAATATGGGGAGTGAGGCAAGTGGGTCTGTCAAGAAGAAAATGAGGTCATCGGCAAAAGCAGCAACCTTGTGATCCCCGGAGGATTTGCGATAGCCAATAATGTGCGGGTTTGCCCGTATCGTACACAGCAGTGGTTCCAGGGTGAGTATAAAGATCAACGGGGATAAGGGACAGCCCTGTCTGGTACCCGACCTAGTCTCATTAACCTTAACCGCGGCTGTAGGACAGGAGTAGAGTGACAAGATCCAGCTTAGCATCGAGGCGCGAAGACCAATATGCTCTAAGGTGGCCCTTACAAAAGTCCAATCCACCCGGTCGAAGGCCTTCTCCGCGTCTGTTGACAGCAGGAGAAGGGGTCGCCGTGATGTCCTGGCAGCGTGGACAAGGTTAATCACCCTAATAGTGTTGTCGCGGGGTTCTTGCTGTGGCACAAAGCCCGCTTGGTCTTTGTGGATTAGGCTCGGTATATGTGGAAGTAACCTGTTTGCCAATATCTTGGCAAATAATTTTAAGTCGGTGTTCAGTAAAGCTATCGGCCGATAGCTCCCACATCGCAGCAAATCCTTCCCTTCCTTTGGGATGAGGGATATGTAGGCTCTAAGGGAGTCAATAGGGAAAGAATTGCCTTTGGTAATCGAGTTAAGTGCAGATACTAACGGTTTAGAGAGCGTCTCAAAGAAGGTCTTATATTAAGCTGGTGTAAGGCCATCAGGGCCTGGGGCTTTCTTTGGTTTTGAGCTTGCCAGCGCTATACCCAGCTCCTCCACCATAATGGGTTCCTCCATTTCCTCCAAAGCACTGGCCGGAAGGGATGGCATGCCCGAGGAGGCTAAGTACGTACAGGGGGTGAAACCCCCGGCAGAGTTAGGATCTGCGGGAGGGGGCCTGTCTAAGTTGTAAAGACCACTATAAAACGTTCGAAACTCCTCTGCCATGTCGGAGGATGTAAATACCTTCCAGCCGGAGGGGGACAGGATGTGGGAAATGTAGGTTTTGGTACGGGGGCCTTGTAGTGCTCTAGCCAAAAGGGAACCCGGTTTATTGGAGAACTCATACATCGTGCCCAAGCCAATTTCTCTTTCGTTTTGTGTAAAAGAAGTGAGCGAAGTTCTTTGTGCGCTTTGAGTAGCTCCTGGTAAGTGGAGCGAGCTAGACTGGCCTTATGGGAGCGCTCTAGGGTCTGGATCTGGAGGATGAGTTCGTCGGATCGACGAGTTCTTTCCCTTTTAAGACGGGTCCCGATACTGATTAGAATACCCCTGATAACCGTCTTATGTGCCTCCCACATCACTAAGGGGTTGGGGACCGAGGCTTCGTTTAAGGAGAAATATTCCTGTAACTTGGCCTGTACCTCCGCTCGTATCTCTTCAGATTGCAGCAGAGCCTCATTTAATCTCCACGAGGGTGGGGGTTTGGTCATTGGCCCCAATTGAAGCATCAGGTGTATTGGAGTGTGGTCCGAGAAGGAGATGACATCAGTAGAAGAGTCCACCACCCCTGTCAGGTCCTTATGGGACAGGAGCAGGTAGTCAAGTCATGAATATGAATGATGGACTTGTGAAAAGTAGGAATAGTGTCTGTCTTGGGGGTGCAGAAGGCGCCACGGGTCTATCAGGCGCAGGGCGTGAAGGTCGGATTTCAACCGTTTAAGATGGGCATATGAAAGATGGGAAGCACCCCGAGAAGTGTCAAGCAAAGGGTCCATCGCGAAATTCATATCGCCCCCAAAAACTAGCATCCCCTCTGAAAACTCCAGCAGCTGTGGTAGTAGCCCAGATAAGAATTGTGTCTGGTCTATATTGGGGAAGTATACATTGGCAAAAGTGACCTGCACATCGAAGACCTTTCCATTAATCAAGAGATAGCGGCCCTGTGGATCCACCCGCTGCGCCTCAAACGTCCACGGTATAGACTTTGCGACCAAAATGCTAACTCCCTTAGACTTGGAGATGGGCGAAATACTGTGGTAAGCCGTCGGGAATGATCTGTTAGTCAGTTTAGGAATACGATCACCATGAAAGTGAGTTTCCTGTAAAAAGGCAATTTGGGTTTTGCTTCTGCGTAATTCATCTAGAAGTTGAGAGCGCTTTTCTGGGACATTAAGGCCACGTACATTGAGGGAGGTTACCTTTAGGAGACCCATCGCGGCGTCTATTGCCCCGAGAGAACTGCTAATAGGATGAGGAGGGCAATCACATTTAGCCCACGTTCCCGCCCAACCGGAGGACAACACCACCGAAAGAAAAAGAGGGGGAAGAGATTAGAGATAAGACGAGAAAAGATGGAGAAGCAGAGTGTGGTGGAGAGGAGAGGAGAGGAAGGGGAAGTTGAAAGGAGAGAGCTAAACTTGTAATAGAATTACTCTGTGGACTCCCGGTTAACACAAATTAGTAACCGGGGGGCCGCCCTAAATGGGGGTGGTCAGTGCGGTGAGGACCGCTGTATATCAAATACTTAAATAACCTAGAGAAAAATACAAAGATATTTCCTACGGAGAGGAGATGCACTAGGTTTGAGACATTGAGAACCATATAAAGTGAATGTACCATTATAACCAACTTAAGAAAAAAGGGGGAAAAGAATAAAAATAGACAAAAATAGACAACAAACCCCCCCAGAACTCCAATGCGTTACTGGCTTACCCGTGAGGCATAATAATACCTATCCTCTAGAGCCATCCGGCGTTAATGCACTGCTGGATTGACTTTTAAGCAGGAGGATCCCATACTCATCTCACGTACCCCTGGGAGGTAATTCTAACTGAAGAGGGAGGGGACTGACTAGAGAGAGGGACGGATCGTGGTTCCTAGCTAATAGGAACACACGATCTGTCACTCCTCTGTTTACAAACACACTTCCGTGTTCTGTCCATCAGCTATGATTAAGCACTGACTACAGTGTAAAACGCGTCAGCTTTCCTGCATTTTTCTGCTGCGGCATGTATCTTTTATGACTTTTATTGAATAAAGACAACATATTAATTTGAATGCAGCTGTCCAGGACTTTCTCTAATTACTTCTGTCCAACGCGCTCGCGAATGCTCGTGGCCGGCAGTCATCGCGCCTGTCGGCCTCGAGCATTGGCACCCCCGTTGTGCAGTGGTGCACGCGCACCTGCTATCCCGCCCCCGTGAGCCGACGTATAGCTACGACGGCTCGTGCAGGGGAGTCAACCTGCCGCAGTATAACTGCGGCAGCTGGTCGGGAAGCGGTTAAAGAAGAAGAGAATTGTGCGCTGCATTTCGAGATTTTATAATTTGCCACGTCACGAATGTTAATTCTCTATTACGAAGGCTAGTTTACAAGACCGACCGCTTCCAGGTCATCCTTGCTTCCAAGCATGCGTGTTTGTACTTTGAACTTTTGTCCGACGGACTTGTGTACACAAGCTCGAAAAATCCGACAACAGACATTTGTCAAGTTTAAAGCCTGCTAGCCAAGATTTGTCTGCGCAAAATCCGACAACAATTGTCCGATGGAGCATACACACGGTCGGATTTTCCGCCAACAGCCTGTCATCACACAATTCCCGTCTGAAAAATACGATTGTGTGTACGAGGCTTAACTCTACTGAGCATTAAGTCAAATTCTTGTCATATTGTTGGTGGATGGAAGTACTTGAGCCTGCCACTGTGGGTGGAAGAAGATAAGAATTGAAACTTCTATTCATAACTAATGAATACCTTTGGATAGAGATAGACAGTATTTAATTTTACTTGCAAAAACTTTTTAGAGAAAGATTATCAGAAGAAACAGATACATAGTACAAAGTGAAACATTACATATAATACATATTCCATGTTACTGCATCATCATCACCTACATGTTACAGTAATGCAGCCTTCAAAATGAAAGGTTATATCAGGTTCTATGGATCAAGTCATGTGGAATAAATGTCAGTTCCTGATGCATTTGTTGTTATAGACAAATATGTAAACATTATTGATTAGATTGGTATGATTGTACTATAACATTTTGAGTGGCTTAGGGCAGGTTGGGATGGTGCCAAATTTCCAATGAAGGCTTATCAGACATAAAAAGGTGGTATACTCGGAGGGAGGGGTGCTTAGTGGGCAATAAAACCAATAAAAAAGAGATAAACCAAAAAAGATCAGATATACGAGAAAACCCATTGGTGGCCTGGCAGGGTTTAGCCACCTTGGAGACATGCTTGAACGCAGATGTGCAGTCTTCCATGTGAGTGGATATTGTTTTTTATAATAAATGCTTTATTGATACACATTCAGAGGCGCCCCTTTCCTTGTTTCTTCTCAGCCTTTTTTGGACCTTGCTTCTGGTCCCATCGGTGGCAACCCTGACAGACCCGTCTACATATATATTTTTGTATATATTTATCTTTGCCCCCCTGGACTATCAAGGAACATTCTGTAGAGGTATTGTTGCATTGCACTTGCTTTACTTGTTAATTGTTCTATGTACTGAAGCTACAGTGCTGCATGCATACATTTGCTTACTACATCACTCTGTCCGAATTTGTCAGAGCATATTGTTTCATATACAATTGGTTCCTTGTTCATTACATATGTACAGCTATCATTTATTGCATCCGCACTTGTTTATTTCCATATACACTGTTGCAGACTAACCACATAAGTGCACTTTATCTGTTCCTGTCCCTTCCCTTTTCTCCCCCCCTCCCATTTATTTGCCTACTTTTCTTAAATTTTTTTCTACCTTACACCTAGTTTTTATACCATTGTTTATTTTCTTATGGATCTTTTAAATGATGTGGAAATCCATAGGTACAATGTGCTAGAGGAATTTTACACCATATTACCCCCCACCATGTTTTCCATTTATATCAAATTAACTGGCACCACTAGATACACCCTATGTGGCAAGTTTAAACATCTAGAGAGAATTTTTAAACACGCCAATCAGCAATGGTGCGACAAATTCTTTCTAGAGAAATATATCTCCACCAAGGTTTCACCCCAAGGCCTAAGAATTATCAAAGACTGCTCATTCCTTAATGCTGCCAGCAAAAAGGAGTGGGAGAATATTTCCGAGTTCTGTACCTCCAAGTGGATGGAAATCCTGATTGAGTATAGACTGCCTCTTTTTGATAAACTCAAATCAGAAGCCCATACCATAGCTAAAGGGATCACTGACCACAAGGTTACTGTACCACTTTCCTGGCTTGGTATTCTGCATAAAAACACTAAGTCAGATGAAGATTTTTTGGTAAAAAACAAATTGGGCAAATTCAAAAGAGATCTGGATGATATTAATCTGGATCGGGTATTCAACTGGAAGCAAAAATCCACATCCACCTCTGACCACAGACGTACTTTTCCTCCTCATTCTCTTTCCTCTTCTTCCCTTCCTCCCCCTGTGCCTTCCCATACCCCTCGTCCACGGCCTTTTCCTTTACTACTTTCTCATCTACCATACCCCCCTCCCCTTATGAGGATTTCCATTACTAACACCACATTTCAGCGGCCCCCATCTAGTGCTAACAGACATATAGGACAAAAACCTTCCTCTAATAAAACCAACAATTTATTAGCTGATCTTAATTCTACAATAGACCTTCCTACATTAGGAGAGGTATGAATCCCGTTACCACCACCAATATGTCCATTCCCCACCAGATCCATGGTCCCTCATCTGAAGTCACATCTTCTACCCAACATAATGAGGTTGCTGACCTACCCAACCACAATCCCTCTAATAATACTACAGATGAATTTATGGAGGTTCATCCTGGAAATACTGCTGACCTTCCTCCTCTCACCCACTCCCCAATATCCAGCACGAGAGACTATTCAGATCCTCCTATTGTGGGATCACCCCCCCTCCCATCCCATTTACATCCATACTTCCCGTTCCCTGTTCCTCTTTGCCCTCTGATCCCTCTTTTTTAGTGTACAGTCCTCCTAGAGCCAACTGGAGAAAAAGAAAACTTACCGGAGAGGTTGCAGAGGAGGACGAGGAAATAAATCTAGAGACAAACACACCCAAACTCCGCAAACTATGAAGATTTTTAACCTATCTTCCCTTGAACTCTCCACTGCTGATATAAGCTTACTTAATAGGGGACTCAATTTTGCCCCAATAAATAAGCCTAACCCCTTCCTTCTGTTCAAGGATCTGGACAGATACATCCGTAATCTCACCTTAAAATGGTTCTTTCACGCTAAACAGAACAAACCCACTGCTGATGATGTAGTTCCATCCCCCCTATCTTGTTCTCCAATCATTTCGAATATAACTATAAAAAGAAATATGCACTGTATGTGCATTTGGGTCGCCCTTAATGGATATTTTTACTGGCCAAAAATGAGTATTTAATCTCATAGATTGTTTTGTATAAAAGTGCACTAGAGTGCCATCTTTATTAAACACATTCAATATATAAAAAAGGTGACAGTAGAAATTACAATTGTATAAAGTGCAAAATACAAACACTGTACATTCAATTGCATATAGAGGATATAGCACCCATGTGCCTACAGCCCGCAGCCTGTATGTAGAGGATCAGGCGGATGAGGTGTATGGCATGTAACCCGACATGTTTCGGAAATAGGTATGTATTACTCCTTCATCAAGGGATTTATGATTAGGTGCTCAAATCTATCTGTAAATATCAAAAGACAATAAAAAAATAGTAGGAAATATCTATATCGTCATAAATTGTATGCGACTGCATTTTTGCAATATATGCGATTTTAGTAATTATTGAAAAAATAGTATGAGAAAAGTCTAGTATGGACTAGTTATACTTACATCAATTTGATTCATAAAAACAGGTAGAAAATGACAAAAAACAGCGGTTAAACCAGTGTAACTGGGAGCAGGCTGGCTTCTGGTTCACATAGCACAAGGTGGGCAACCAGGAGTGTAATGCAGAGCGTTGCAGCACTTTCACAAGGGATGGCCGATGGAGATCTGTATGTTTAAAGAGTGATGTTGTAAATGTACAAGGCATATAGTTAGGCCAATGCTTTGCTGAAGGACAAAATAGTCGTTCAGCTATAGATAAAGGGGAGAATAGGCATGTAAAGTAAGTATTCAAATATATGAAGCAAAGTATCTATTCAAATTACCTTGTGGCTGTTTAGTGATCTCTCAAGACTCAGACCTCCAGGCAGCAGTTCAAAAGACTGACAGATGCCAAAGGAGTGTCTGTGTCTTAAATAGGACAGCTGATTGGACATCAGCCAATCAGTGTCCACTCCACATAATCAGCTGCATAACAAGCAGCCATATGTGGAGATCGGGCATCCCCCAGATGACGAGGCGCGCGGCGTAGCCACGCCCCTAGGGGCGTGATGACGTCACGCGTCTCGACGTCACCGGCGGGTATGCGGTCCCGGCGCGAGTAGCGAAACCCACACAGGGAACCGTACAGGAGCTCGTCCACATGCAGAAGGCCTATGGGGCACGCAGCCAAGTGCTGCCCCATGGCCATGCATGCGTGGAGCTTACCCGCCGGGTGTCCGTGCGCACGTACACATCCCACACCAAGGAAAAACTGCGCCATCTTGTGGATGGATGTGAAAAGTGAACAAAGATAAATCGCAAAAAGCCAGCCTGCTGTACATAATTACATGAATAAAAACAAAGGTAAATAAATAAGGAAACAAAAACACAAGAAAAAGAGAAACATACTATGCAATTGACCAGAGGTTACATATGGACAATTTATGAAATAACAGTCAATTTCAAACAATGTTGATGGAGTAAACAAAGTCTTCAAAGTCTTTGGAGTAAACACAAAGTGTTCATTAATTTAGAACAATTCATATTTCAGCGGTATAAGGAACCCAGATATACACATTGTTCAGACATATAGTATAGCGATGATTTTAAATCAGAGACAGTCTAAATATATATAGACACAATGTCTTGTATCTATACCTGTATCTATCTGGAAATGTTCTACTACACCGATGAATACTATTTAATACATAAAGTATGGAAACTGACGAAGAAAAATGAAAAATAAAAATTGGTAAAATAGGATTATTGTTAGATTAGAAGGTAAAAGGAAACAGTGGGTTGTATTAGAAAGTCCCTACAAATCTAGTTCACAGACCCCTGATGTAAAACCGGGAAGAAATGGTTTAAAGTTGAAGGCCCCGTTGAGGCCAGGTGGATGGTTTGCCCGTAGATTATGTATCCATCTCAGTTCGCATTGGAGAAGACGCTTGTTAGAATCTCCTCCCCTTGGACTGAAGTGGATGCGATCGAGGGCTAAAAAGTATACTTTGGGAGTTGATGAGGGATGAGCCATTGCCATATGACGACCAATGGGGAGGTCTGGATCGCGTTTGCGTATGGTGCCAAGATGTTGGTAGATGCGTTTCCAGAACTCGTTTATGGTCTTACCAACATAGTAGCACCCGCATTCGCAAGTCAGTAAATATACTATTGCTGGGGTTTTGCAATTAACGTAGTACTTGGGGGTGAACCTTTGGCCATTGGGCAGAATAATATTTTTTCGTTTGTCCATATATTGGCAGTAGTGGCAGCCCCCACACATATATGTTCCCAATGCTTTACATGGATCGCCTCTGCAGGTTTTGTACTCACTATTGACTATTTTGTCTCCTATGGATGGTGGCCTCCTATAGGTGACTGTTGGAGCACTGGGGACGAAGGGGGCCAAAGTTTGGTCCATAGTTAATAAGTGCCAGTATTTGTTTAGAATGCGCTTTATCTGCCTATGTTCTGATGAATATGTCGTGATAATTCTGGTTGTTTCATCTTTACTGGGTTGTTTTTGTGCATTAAGTAAGTCGCGACGGGATTGATTGAGCGCTCGTTTATACGCTTTTTTTAAACAAGTGTTTGAGTATCCTCTTTCGAGGAGTCTCTTTTTTAGGATATTAGCTTCCGTTTTAAATCCAGCATCATCGGAGCAGTTGCGACGTGCTCTTAAATATTGGCTATATGGTATGGAGGTTAAAAGGTGCTTGGGATGGAAACTACTTGCATGCAGCAAGGAATTGCCGGCTGTGGGTTTTCGGTATAATTCACTGGAGAGATTGCCATCTGGTGATCTTTTGATCAATACATCCAAAAATGTAATTTCATTTGGGCTGTGGGTCATTGTGAATTTTAGATTAAAGTCGTTCTTGTTAATACAGTTAAGAAATTCATGTAATAATTCAGTTGGCCCGTCCCATATCAGGAAGATATCGTCTATGTAACGTCGCCATGTAATGACATGACGCATATACATAGACAACGACTCCTGGACAAGCAGTGAATGTTCCCACTCCCCCAGGTACAGGTTGGCGTACGATGGGGCACAACATGTCCCCATCGCCACGCCCTGTACCTGGAGGTAGTGGGAACCATCAAAGCAAAAGAAATTATGGTTGAGTATGAACTCAAGAGAGGTCAAGATGAATTCAATGTATTTGGGTTCAGAGTCGCTATATTGTTGCAAAATGTGTTGTATGGCCGATAGCCCTTTAGCGTGGGGGATAGTGCAATACAGGGATTCCACATCGATGGCTACCAATTGGGTGCCTTCTTCTATGTGTATGTCCTGAATAATCTGTAAGAAATGAATTGTATCGCGTACATACGATGATAGGCAAGTAACTAGAGGCTTTAGATGGTTATCAACTACACGACTGAGGTTTTCTGTTAAGCTTCCGCAGCCTGAAATAATAGGTCTGCCCGGTGGTTTTTTCTTTTGTTTATGCAGCTTCGGTAGCGCATAGAAAGTTGCCTCTTTAGGGTGGCTAGTCCTAATAAACTCCCAAAGTTGTTTAGATATTGCATTGTATTGAAATGCAGTGTCAACAAGTGTATAAAAGTCATGAGTGAATTTGTCCAATAAGGATTTAGAGATGGGGCGGTACCACTCAAGATTTTGTAATATATCCATGCACATCTCAGTGTATTGTGCACTGTCCATAACCACGACGTTGCCACCCTTGTCAGAGGGTTTGATGACAACGTCGTGGTTACGCGACAGCGCCTCCAGAGCCAACCGTTCATCATGGCTGAAATTGGAGTGTGGATGTGAAAAGTTTTTCATTTTATTGATATCTGTTGATACCAATTTGAGAAAAGCTGCAGCGTTGGGGTTGGAGCTAGGCGAGGGATATAGGGTAGATTTGTTTTTCAATGTACATACTTGCGTGTGTGAGGTAGGTGTAACATCCATGTTCCTATCAGGGTCATGGGTGTTTTCCTGGGTCGGAGGATTTTCAATTTCGTTTTCGTCTAGCAAGGCAACAAGATTATCTAATGCTTGAATCTCTTGATTTGTAAGCTTCTGTTCCGTCATAGGTTTTTTTGCATATAAGCTTTTGAGTAGAACCTTGCGGATGAATAGATGTATATCTTTAATGGCTCCAAATCTGTCCAAACGGGTGTCTGGGCAGAAAGTGAGGCCGCGTCCTAGAACAGCCAATTCGTGTTCATTAAGTGAATATGATGATAAGTTGACTACATTTAGCGTGGTTGATGTTGATTGATTTTGTGGGCCTTGGATGACTGTGTTTTTGTTTGTTTTTGATGCGTTTGCATGCGGCCTCGCATTTGATCTAAAAAAGTTCCAGGGAGCATAGATTGTGATTGTGGTGTAGTGGGCATAATGGATGATGTATTTAGAGACGATCCGGAACAGCTAGCCGGAGTCTGTACATCTGATGTGTCGCTGTTAAGGTGGTGATTTAAATGGGAGCCATTACTTGCCTGTGAAGGGGAGCTCTCCATATGTGAAGACTCGTCATATGATTCATTGCCCTGGCGACGCCGTTTAAATTGTCGACGACCTTTGTTATGAGTGGAGGGCTGTAGGGAAGAAGAGACAGATGAGTGCGCAGAGAATTCAGATGCGTTTTTTTGTTTATTTTTTTGTGGTTTTTTGGAAAATTTATTGTTTGTATTGGTTTGCCATTTGTAAGCTCTGCCGTCTTCAAAGGCCTTCCTATCACGTTGTAGTTTTTTGTCCTTTTTAATTAGTATATCTTTGTTAAACTCTTCTAGATGTCGTTTTAGTCTTTCTTCTGACTCAGAGAAGGACACATGAGTTCTTAGTGGTGACATTTGATTTTGTAATTTTTCCAATTTGCCATCTATATCAGCTATACGTTTGGTATATTCATCAATGAGCAACAGCATCATTCCTTTAGGTTCTCCTCCCACACCACCTTAAAGCTGGGGTCTATATGCTCAAATGTAGGGAAAATTTGTACCCTAAGTCCAAAGGGATTTAAATTGGCCGCAATGTAATCTTTGAAAGATTTAATATGCCAATGCAAGAGAGATTTTTTCTCTAACAATTGACTTAGGGTGGAGAAAGTTGTAGACAGTTCAAAATCAAGAGATTCTTTCTTTTCAAATTCATTGTGTACTTTGGACATGAAGTCCGTCCAATGACTTCCTTGGTATAAGGCCATGCCGACAGAAAACGAGAAAACAGAGAGTAAGAAAGACAAAATCAAATAATGCAATCTAAACTAGTCCATTATATATACATACGTTGCTTCTCATAGAAGAGGGACTTACACCGGTATTTACTACCTATCATGAAAGATAAAAAGGTAATGAGAGCAAGGTGTGTACAGAGGGGGGGGGGGGGGGCAATATCCTAGGAAATGTAACTATAAAAAGAAATATGCACTGTATGTGCATTTGGGTCGCCCTTAATGGATATTTTTACTGGCCAAAAATGAGTATTTAATCTCATAGATTGTTTTGTATAAAAGTGCACTAGAGTGCCATCTTTATTAAACACATTCAATATATAAAAAAGGTGACAGTAGAAATTACAATTGTATAAAGTGCAAAATACAAACACTGTACATTCAATTGCATATAGAGGATATAGCACCCATGTGCCTACAGCCCGCAGCCTGTATGTAGAGGATCAGGCGGATGAGGTGTATGGCATGTAACCCGACATGTTTCGGAAATAGGTATGTATTACTCCTTCATCAAGGGATTTATGATTAGGTGCTCAAATCTATCTGTAAATATCAAAAGACAATAAAAAAATAGTAGGAAATATCTATATCGTCATAAATTGTATGCGACTGCATTTTTGCAATATATGCGATTTTAGTAATTATTGAAAAAATAGTATGAGAAAAGTCTAGTATGGACTAGTTATACTTACATCAATTTGATTCATAAAAACAGGTAGAAAATGACAAAAAACAGCGGTTAAACCAGTGTAACTGGGAGCAGGCTGGCTTCTGGTTCACATAGCACAAGGTGGGCAACCAGGAGTGTAATGCAGAGCGTTGCAGCACTTTCACAAGGGATGGCCGATGGAGATCTGTATGTTTAAAGAGTGATGTTGTAAATGTACAAGGCATATAGTTAAGCCAATGCTTTGCTGAAGGACAAAATAGTCGTTCAGCTATAGTTAAAGGGGAGAGTAGGCATGTAAAGTAAGTATTCAAATATATGAAGCAAAGTATCTATTCAAATTACCTTGTGGCTGTTTAGTGATCTCTCAAGACTCAGACCTCCAGGCAGCAGTTCAAAAGACTGACAGATGCCAAAGGAGTGTCTGTGTCTTAAATAGGACAGCTGATTGGACATCAGCCAATCAGTGTCCACTCCACATAATCAGCTGCATAACAAGCAGCCATATGTGGAGATCGGGCATCCCCCAGACGACGAGGCGCGCGGCGTAGCCACGCCCCTAGGGGCGTGATGACGTCACGCGTCTCGACGTCACCGGCGGGTATGCGGTCCCGGCGCGAGTAGCGAAACCCACACAGGGAACCGTACAGGAGCTCGTCCACATGCAGAAGGCCTCCTGCTCCGATGATGCTGGATTTAAAACGGAAGCTAATATCCTAAAAAAGAGACTCCTCGAAAGAGGATACTCAAACACTTGTTTAAAAAAAGCGTATAAACAACCGCTCAATCAATCCCGTCGCGACTTACTTAATGCACAAAAACAACCCAGTAAAGATGAAACAACCAGAATTATCACGACATATTCATCAGAACATAGGCAGATAAAGCGCATTCTAAACAAATACTGGCACTTATTAACTATGGACCAAACTTTGGCCCCCTTCGTCCCCAGTGCTCCAACAGTCACCTATAGGAGGCCACCATCCATAGGAGACAAAATAGTCAATAGTGAGTACAAAACCTGCAGAGGCGATCCATGTAAAGCATTGGGAACATATATGTGTGGGGGCTGCCACTACTGCCAATATATGGACAAACGAAAAAATATTATTCTGCCCAATGGCCAAAGGTTCACCCCCAAGCACTACGTTAATTGCAAAACCCCAGCAATAGTATATTTACTGACTTGCGAATGCGGGTGCTACTATGTTGGTAAGACCATAAACGAGTTCTGGAAACGCATCTACCAACATCTTGGCACCATACGCAAACGCGATCCAGACCTCCCCATTGGTCGTCATATGGCAATGGCTCATCCCTCATCAACTCCCAAAGTATACTTTTTAGCCCTCGATCGCATCCACTTCAGTCCAAGGGGAGGAGATTCTAACAAGCGTCTTCTCCAATGCGAACTGAGATGGATACATAATCTACGGGCAAACCATCCACCTGGCCTCAACGGGGCCTTCAACTTTAAACCATTTCTTCCCGGTTTTACATCAGGGGTCTGTGAACTAGATTTGTAGGGACTTTCTAATACAACCCACTGTTTCCTTTTACCTTCTAATCTAACAATAATCCTATTTTACCAATTTTTATTTTTCATTTTTCTTCGTCAGTTTCCATACTTTATGTATTAAATAGTATTCATCGGTGTAGTAGAACATTTCCAGATAGATACAGGTATAGATACAAGACATTGTGTCTATATATATTTAGACTGTCTCTGATTTAAAATCATCGCTATACTATATGTCTGAACAATGTGTATATCTGGGTTCCTTATACCGCTGAAATATGAATTGTTCTAAATTAATGAACACTTTGTGTTTACTCCAAAGACTTTGAAGACTTTGTTTACTCCATCAACATTGTTTGAAATTGACTGTTATTTCATAAATTGTCCATATGTAACCTCTGGTCAATTGCATAGTATGTTTCTCTTTTTCTTGTGTTTTTGTTTCCTTATTTATTTAGCTTTATTTTTATTCATGTAATTATGTACAGCAGGCTGGCTTTTTGCGATTTATCTTTGTTCACTTTTCACATCCATCCACAAGATGGCGCAGTTTTTCCTTGGTGTGGGATGTGTACGTGCGCACGGACACCCGGCGGGTAAGCTCCACGCATGCATGGCCATGGGGCAGCACTTGGCTGCGTGCCCCATAGGCCTTCTGCATGTGGACGAGCTCCTGTACGGTTCCCTGTGTGGGTTTCGCTACTCGCGCCGGGACCGCATACCCGCCGGTGACGTCGAGACGCGTGACGTCATCACGCCCCTAGGGGCGTGGCTACGCCGCGCGCCTCGTCGTCTGGGGGATGCCCGATCTCCACATATGGCTGCTTGTTATGCAGCTGATTATGTGGAGTGGACACTGATTGGCTGATGTCCAATCAGCTGTCCTATTTAAGACACAGACACTCCTTTGGCATCTGTCAGTCTTTTGAACTGCTGCCTGGAGGTCTGAGTCTTGAGAGATCACTAAACAGCCACAAGGTAATTTGAATAGATACTTTGCTTCATATATTTGAATACTTACTTTACATGCCTACTCTCCCCTTTAACTATAGCTGAACGACTATTTTGTCCTTCAGCAAAGCATTGGCTTAACTATATGCCTTGTACATTTACAACATCACTCTTTAAACATACAGATCTCCATCGGCCATCCCTTGTGAAAGTGCTGCAACGCTCTGCATTACACTCCTGGTTGCCCACCTTGTGCTATGTGAACCAGAAGCCAGCCTGCTCCCAGTTACACTGGTTTAACCGCTGTTTTTTGTCATTTTCTACCTGTTTTTATGAATCAAATTGATGTAAGTATAACTAGTCCATACTAGACTTTTCTCATACTATTTTTTCAATAATTACTAAAATCGCATATATTGCAAAAATGCAGTCGCATACAATTTATGACGATATAGATATTTCCTACTATTTTTTTATTGTCTTTTGATATTTACAGATAGATTTGAGCACCTAATCATAAATCCCTTGATGAAGGAGTAATACATACCTATTTCCGAAACATGTCGGGTTACATGCCATACACCTCATCCGCCTGATCCTCTACATACAGGCTGCGGGCTGTAGGCACATGGGTGCTATATCCTCTATATGCAATTGAATGTACAGTGTTTGTATTTTGCACTTTATACAATTGTAATTTCTACTGTCACCTTTTTTATATATTGAATGTGTTTAATAAAGATGGCACTCTAGTGCACTTTTATACAAAACAATCTATGAGATTAAATACTCATTTTTGGCCAGTAAAAATATCCATTAAGGGCGACCCAAATGCACATACAGTGCATATTTCTTTTTATAGTTACATTTCCTAGGATATTGCCCCCCCCCCCTCTGTACACACCTTGCTCTCATTACCTTTTTATCTATCATTTCGAATATGATGGTGATCTAATAGATGCTCTAGAATCCCTGAGGAAGAGGGTACACTCAGCCTCTTTACTCAGCATTTGGCTACTTCGCCACCTATCATACATTCATCATTCAAACCCAAGTCAGTTTTTTATCCTGCCCAGTCAAAAGGCCTCTACCTGGAAAGCTTCCATAGGGTTGTGTATGCAGACTTTCTTAAGCTCTGTCAGTCATCTTCCTCTATACCTCCCCATGTACACAACCTTTCCGTTATTGAAACTCGAGCCCTAGAGTCTCTCACTCAAACTACTGACGTTATCATCAAAACCGCTGATAAAGGGGGTGGTATAGTCGTACAAGTCAAAGCTGACTATATCAAAGAGGCTCAAAGACTCCTCTCGGATCAAACTACCTACCATAAGTTTTCTAAATATCCCACCAGCGAATTTTCCACTGAGGCCCATTTTCTCATTCAGTCAGCTTTTGATAATGGAGTGATCAATAAAATGGAAGCTTTTTTCTTTTGGAAAAACTTCTATCAGGTTCCCTACTTCTATCATCTGCCGAAAGTACACAAAAGTCTAACATCCCCTCCTGGCAGACCCATTGTGGCTGCCATGTACAGTGTCACCACTGGGTTCAGTCAGTACATCGATCTATTTTTACAACCCATAGTCCAACAGTTGCCATCCTACATTAGAGATGGTATACACCTTTTAGAGCCCTACAGATGGGAACCTACATATACGTGGCTCTCCCTTGACGTCACCTCACTTTATACCTCCATCCCCCACCATTTTGGCCTAATGGCTTTAGAATTTTTTCTTGCCCAGGAACCTCTTATTAACCCCAGATAAGTTGCCTTTATTCTGGAGGCTACTAACTTCTGTTTGACCCATAACTATTTTACTTTTGATGACAAATTTTTCCTACAGGTCCAAGGAACTGCTATGGGAGCCAATTTCACTCCATCCTATGCTAATTTGGCCATGGGTTACTGGGAAAAAACTTAATTTGGCACAAAAACCCTTACTCATCTAATCTCGTTTTTTTGGGCGTTATATCAATGATTTAATAGTCATCTGGGATGGTCCTCCCAACCTCATTGCCTCTTTTGTAGATCATTGCAACCACAACCCTACATGCTAGATCAATTTTATAATTGCTCCTCTGATTTTGTGGTATATGGCCTCACATGCCCCTGTGGTTTAATTTATGTTGGTCGAACGATCTGCCCACTCAGGCAATGTTTCGGCCAACACCGTAGGCTAATCGAGGGAGGCAAGGATATGCACAGCATCCCATGACATTTCGCTGAGCATCATAAAAAATCCACTTTTGGCCTAAAAGTCTGAGTGATTGAGCAAATTTCCAAATCACTTACTGCAGCAGAACGTTTTAAAAAACTGTGCGCGAGGGAGACATTCTGGATCTATACTCTTGATGTCCTCTCACCCGGTGGTTTAAACGAGGCTATTGAGATTGCCACGGTTTTATAACCATTTACTGTGCTCTAGTCGTCATTATTATTTTGGATGTCAGTATTGAGCTTTTATTCACCCATTCTTAGTCATTTTTTACTACAGGTATCTTTTTTCACACATTATGTCTTTCTCTTTAATATATGGGGGTGGTTGGTTCAGTCTCTCCCAGTATCAGCCTGCCCTAAATTACCCCCCTCCTCCCTTTTTTGCCCACCCCTTTCCCTTCCCTTTTGTTCCCTTCCCCCCCCCCTTTTTTTCCCTATTTCTCATATTATATAGTGACTATCATTTTTACCTTTTTTTTACTTTTTTCTATATTTTTATATAGTATATATTTATTCATTTCCTTGTTTTTATCTAATTTCCTTTTTAAATTTTAACAGGTAATATATGGGTTTTCTTATCCATGAACCCCATTTTTCATATACATACGGGTTGTTTCCTTCCTTTTTATTTAATATATGCATCCCGTACCGTTTATATTGATATTCTATTCCCCATACCCACCTATTCATTTGGTGGTCTATTTATCTATCACATAATGTTAATTATTTGTTTTTATTTTTTATTTTTTATTTCCATTTTTTTCTATGTATTGTTTCATTGAGTATTTTTCTGCTATGTTCATTTGATTGTTCCTTAATATGCTGTTCGTCCTCCAGCTTTTTGTGCCTCTTATATAAGGTTTTAAACTATGTATGTATTTATCTGGCCCCTCCCCCTGCTGAGACTATAAAGACTGTGCCTGGATCCATACACCCCATGCTTGACAAAGGAGTGCTGCTATGTTTACCATCCATAGCGTGAATACTCGGAAACGCGTCACATATTTGTGATGTCACGGTTTCTCGCCACGCTTTTCTGTGCTTGCCAAGCCTTGTTCTGGTTCCCCTCTCACGGCCATGTCATCTCCACATCTTGGATACCAGACGGGACAAGCGCATATCACGGCACAGCCTGTGACAGGACCGGTGTCTTTTTTCCCCTTCTCCTGGAACCCACACCTGGCCAGATGATCGCATCGGTCACCTCATCTCTGCTCTGTGTGTCACTTTTATGAGATCAAGGAGAAACCACTGTGCCCCACCACCTCACACCATCCTTATTGGATTTGATGTGTTGCCAGCCATTTATGGACATGCTGAGGCTTGCAGTCCCCCTCCTCTCTTCCCATCCAGAGACATGCTTGAACGCAGATGTGCAGTCTTCCATGTGAGTGGATATTGTTTTTTTATAATAAATGCTTTATTGATACACATTCAGAGGCGCCCCTTTCCTTGTTTCTTCTCAGCCTTTTTTGGACCTTGCTTCTGATCCCATCGGGGGCAGCCCTGACAGACCCGTCTACATATATATTTTTATATATATTTATCTTTGCCCCCCTGGACTATCAAGGAACATTCTGTAGAGATATTGTTTCATTGCGCCTGCTTTACTTGTTAAAAGTAATATAATACAGTACTGTAAGAAGTTTGATAAAGATATCTGATAGAGTGTGCCAGAAAAACCCAAACCTCTTTGCTTGCCTTTCTGTCACTTAGAAGTAAATAAGGAGATAAAATAAGTAGATAAAATAAGGTTATCTGTTTGTCTTTGTGGAATTTGTCAGGTGTCATAAGGTAATATGACACCTTTCCATTGCATTGTATTATAATGAAACGTACAGTGATGCTACAATATTTGGTAATGTATTGATGCTTACTTTTAATGATTTACATATGAATGCTTTGACTCTAAAGTATAAGATATAACCTGTATCATATTGTAGTCTTCAGGATGATTCTGGCATTGATTCAGTGAGTAAAAATATTTTCTTTTCCTTGCTGTAATCAGACGTTCAGTGTCATCTTAGGGAAAGTACTAAAAAAAATGTCTCAAAAGTGTTCTGATTGTATTACTGGTTTGTTATTCTGTTATACTGGTCCTCAGACATATCTTGTAGCCAGTGTTCTGGAAGTTTTCATTTTAAACTAGGAAAGGGACCCTTATTTAGAGAAGGCAAACCACGGGCTTAAGTTTTAAGGTTTAATTTACATAACAAATTTGTGTTTCAAGAAGGATTGATAGTGAAGGGAGTAATATCACTTATTCGAAGAGCAGGGGAGACTTATCTAGTCTGTCCCAGGTCTTTGAAGTATTTTGACATTAGGGACGTTTTTACCAATTAACCAATTAAAATATGTGTAGAGTGTTAATAACACTTTCTTAACCACTTCAGCCCCAGGAGGATTTACCCCCTTCCTGACCAGAGCACTTTTTACAATTTGGCACTGTGTCGCTTTAACTGCTAATTGCGCGGTCATGAAATGCTGTACCCAAACAAAATTTGCATCCTTTTCTTCCCACAAATAGAGTTTTTTTTATGGTATTTGATCACCTCTGCCATTTTTATTTTTTGCACTACAAACAGAAAAAGACAAAAAATTTTGAAAAAAATGATATTTTCTACTTTTTGTTATAAAAAAAATCCAATAAACTCAATTTTAGTCATACATTTAGGCCAAAATGTATTCGACCAAATGTCTTTGGTAAAAAAAAATGTCAATAAGCGTATAGTGCCTACAAACTAGGGTACATTTTCTGGAATTTACACAGCCTTTAATTTATGACTGCCTATGTCATTTATTGAGGTGCTAAAATGGCAGGGCAGTACAACCCCCCCCCCCAAATTACTCCATTTGGAAAGTAGACACCCCAAGGAAATTGCTGAGAGGCGTGTTGAGCCCATTGAATATTCATTTTGTTTGTCCTAAGTGATTGAATAAAGACAAAAAAAAAAATTACAAAAAGTTGTCACTAAATGATATATTGCTCACACAGGCCATGGGCATATGTGGAATTGCACCCCAAAATACATTTAGCTGCTTCTCCTGAGTATGGGGATATCACATGTGTGGGTCTTTTTGGGAGCCTAGCCGCGTACGGGGCCCCGAAAACCAAGCACCGCCTTCAGGATGTCTAAGGGCGTAAATTTTTGATTTCACTCCTCACTACCTATCACAGTTTTGAAGGCCATAAAATGCCCAGATGGCCCAAAACCCCCCCAAATGACCCAATTTTGGAAAGTAGACACCCCAAGATATTTGCTGAGAGGCATGTTGAGTCCATGGAATGTTTTATATTTTGACACAAGTTGCGGGAAAGTGACAAATTTTTTATTTTTTTATTTTTTTTTGCACAAAGTTGACACTAAATGATATATTGCTCACACAGGCCATGGGCATATGTGGAATTGCACCCCAAAATACATTCTGCTGATTCTCCTGAGTACGGGGATACCACATGTGTGGGACTTTTTAGGAACCTAGCTGCAGACGGGGCCCCGAAACCTAATAACCGCCTTCAGGATTTCTAAGGGCGTAAATTTTTGATTCACTCCTCACTACCTATCACAGTTTTGAAGGCCATAAAATGCCCAGATGGCACAACCCCCCTCCAAATGACCCCATTTTGGAAAGTAGACACCCCAAGCTATTTGCTGAGAGGCATGTTGAGTCCATGGAATGTTTTATATTTTGACACAAGTTGCGGGAAAGTGACAATTTTTTTTTTTTTTTGCACAAAGTTGACACTAAATGATATATTGCTCACACAGGCCATGGGCATATGTGGAATTGCACCCCAAAATACATTCTGCTGATTCTCCTGAGTACGGGGATACCACATGTGTGGGACTTTTTAGGAACCTAGCTGCAGACGGGGCCCCGAAACCTAATCACCGCCTTCAGGATTTCTAAGGGCGTAAATTTTTGATTCACTCCTCACTACCTATCACAGTTTTGAAGGCCATAAAATGCCAAGATAGCACAATCCCCCCCCCAAATATCAGTAGATAATTAGAGAGATAAAAATGGCGCTGCCCTTCTAATCTGATGACATATTGGTCTAGGGTCTAGATAGGCAAAAAATATATGGGAATTTGTGTCACTAACAATGAAGTACACAATGAACACTCTATATATATATATAGACAACTTAGAGTGACGTAGATTAAACTATTGTGCAGGTGTGGTGCTCAAGCATGTATTATTGTGCCAAAAAAATGGAGATAGTAATAAAAAGAGTGTAACAAAGAAAAATTACAAATTGTGCAAAAGTATTGAGACAAAATGGCGCCTTATTCAAAAATTTTTTTTAAAAATGAACCAAAAACTATATGTATAAATTATTGTTAGTGCAATACTGATGATACTAACATAAATTATAAGTGAATTGGTGACATACGGTAGGGGATATCCTCAAAATTCAAAAGTATTGTGACACTTAGCGCCTACAGTGACTTCAGTGTAACAAAAGATATTTGTTGTGTAATAGTACTATATACTCTTCAGGTATGCCATGCATACAACAATCCCGGATTTCTCATACAAAGATGTAAAGTTAAATATTTAATAAATCATAACTGGTGATAATTAATTTTTACCGAGTACGTATTTATATGTATAACTCCATGTAAACACCACAAAAATTTTTTTATAAAACACTGAACTAAATAAGTCAATATATATATATATTATGTAGTTTTTCACTCCTTGGAAATTTGTATCCGTGACTTCTGTGCTCGTAGTTCAACAGTAGTGACTTGAGGTGCTCACCCCCCAGTGCTCCCCCACTCACCAGAATAAATCACCCCTACAGGGGTCACATGCAAACACGTGTTTTACCATCATCTTTTTTACTGGACTAAATGAAGGAATATTTAATAAATTGTTTTGATATACTTCACGAAGGAAGCCTCTTTGTCTTTTTCCTTTTGGTCCCGGCACCCTGGAGAGACTAGTGGACAAGAAGGTATGAAGTGAGTCTGTCACGCTCAAATACACAGCTGACCCAGGAACACTTGGAAAGGACTGCATCGTATAAAGCAACAGTAAACCCAACAGGAGATACCAACAAACACCCCAAGGCACCCACTCTATCGCTCGGTACCCCTGTAGGGGTGATTTATTCTGGTGAGTGGGGGAGCACTGGGGGGTGAGCACCTCAAGTCACTACTGTTGAACTACGAGCACAGAAGTCACGGATACAAATTTCCAAGGAGTGAAAAACTACATAATATATATATATATTGACTTATTTAGTTCAGTGTTTTATAAAAAATTTTTTGTGGTGTTTACATGGAGTTATACATATAAATACGTACTCGGTAAAAATTAATTATCACCAGTTATGATTTATTAAATATTTAACTTTACATCTTTGTATGAGAAATCCGGGATTGTTGTATGCATGGCATACCTGAAGAGTATATAGTACTATTACACAACAAATATCTTTTGTTACACTGAAGTCACTGTAGGCGCTAAGTGTCACAATACTTTTGAATTTTGAGGATATCCCCTACCATATGTCACCAATTCACTTATAATTTATGTTAGTATCATCAGTATTGCACTAACAATAATTTATACATATAGTTTTTGGTTCATTTTTAAAAAAAATTTTGAATAAGGCGCCATTTTGTCTCAATACTTTTGCACAATTTGTAATTTTTCTTTGTTACACTCTTTTTATTACTATCTCCATTTTTTTGGCACAATAATACATGCTTGAGCACCACACCTGCACAATAGTTTAATCTACGTCACTCTAAGTTGTCTATATATATATAGAGTGTTCATTGTGTACTTCATTGTTAGTGACACAAATTCCCATATATTTTTTGCCTATCTAGACCCTAGACCAATATGTCATCAGATTAGAAGGGCAGCGCCATTTTTATCTCTCTAATTATCTACTGATCTTTGTAATTAGACCCTTAGCGGCACTAATTTGAGATTGGCAGCAGCCCTTATCTTGTCCTAAGCGTGGATCTTTATACATTTACACCCCCCCCCCCAAATGACCCCATTTTGGAAAGTAGATACCCCAAGCTATTTTCTGAGAGGCATGGTGAGTATTTTGCAGCTCACATTTGTTTTTGAAAATGAAGAAAGACAAGAAAAACATTTTTTTTTCTTTTTTCCTTTTTTAAAAACTTTGTGACAAAAAGTGAGGTCTTCAAAATACTCACTATACCGCTCAGCAAATAGCTTGGGGTGTCTACTTTCCAAAATAGGGTCATTTGGGGGGGGGGGTTGTGCCACCTGGGCATTCCATGGCCTCCGAAACTGTGATAGGCAGTGAAGAGTAAAATCAAAAATTTACACCCCTAGAAAGCCTGAAGGCGGTGCTTGGTTTTCGGGGTCCCATCCCCGGCTAGGCTCCCAAAAAGTCTTACACATGTGGTATCCCCGTTCTCAGGACTAGCAACAGAATGTATTTTGGGGTGTAATTTCACATATTCCCATGGCATGTTTGAGCAATATATCATTTAGTGACAACTTTATGCAAAAAAAAAAAAATGTGTCTTTTTCCCGCGTCACAATTTAAAATATTCCATGGACTCAACATGCCTCTCAGCAAATAGCTTGGGGTGTCTACTTTCCAAAATGGGGTCATTTGGGGGGGGTTGAACTGTCCTGGCATTTTATGCACAACATTTAGAAGCTTATGTCACACATCACCCACTCTTCTAACCATTTGAAGACAAAGCCCTTTCTGACACTTTTTACATGAAAATGTATTTTTTATTTTTTTTGCAAGAAAATTACTTTGAACCCCCAAACATTATATATGTTTTTAAAGCAAATGCCCTACAGATTAAAATGGTGGGTGTTTCATTTTTTTTTTTTTTTCACACAGTATTTGCGCAGCAATTTTTCAAATGCATTTTTTTGGGAAAAAACACACTTTTTTAAATTTTAATGCACTAAAACACACTATATTGCCCAAATGTTTGATGACATAAAAAAGATGATCTTAGGCCGAGTACGTGGATACCAAACATGACATGCTTTAAAACAAACGTGCAGTGGCGACAAACTAAATACATTTTTAAAAGCCTTTACAGTTACCACTTTAGATTTACAGAGAAGGTCTACTTCTAAAATTACTGCCCTCGATCTGACCTTTGCAGTGATACCTCACATGCATGGTGCAATTGCTGTTTACATTTGACGCCAGACCGCGCTTGCGTTCGCCTTTGCGCAAGAGCAGGGGGGGGCAGGGGTGCTTTTTTTTTTTTTTTCTTTATTATTTTTTTGCTTTTTTATCTTATTTTTAAACTGTTCCTTTCATTTTTTTTTTAATCATTTTTATTGTTATCTCCGGGAATCAAAATATCCCCTATGATAGCAATATGTAGTGACAGGTACTCTTTTTTGAAAAAATTGGGGTCTATTAGACCCTAGATCTCTCTTGCCAACAGGGTTCAAGTACTAATATCTCACTGACTGTAATAGATGGTGGGGAATTGTTTCCAGGATTAGTATTACCACAATTGAAGGCACTGTTTGAACCTGTTGACACACTGCAAAAAAAAAAAAAAATTGAAATGTAAATAAAAATTGTTTGGTTATAAATATAAGAAAAGTAATAATGTACAAAGCTTGCTTATGATTAGGGGAACCTCTGGCCATAAGGAGTGCTTATTGGCATTTTGCCAAGAAAGGAGAAAAAGGAAAAAAGAGACTCAGTATCTAATTAGAATGTTTAGAAAGAAAAATAAATATGTATGTTGTGGAGATCCTTGAATGGACCAAGGCTTCCTATCGTATCCTAGCCCATACGTTGTTCACGATGGGTTTAGCAGAGTCATGGGATGGTAAATGAAGGGTTAAATCAACTTTCTCTATGCCTGTACTATAAACCTAGAGGCTGCACACGCTGTAGAGGGTCAGAGTACAAAACACGCAGTTTTAAAACAGGCAGCATACACTGAGGAAAAAGTGGAAGTAACTACGCAGTTAGTTATGCAAAGTTTTCCTTTCATGACTGTGGGCGATGTCATGGTAATGAAACCTATTGATATTGAAGACATAAATCGTATTATTAAACACTGCCCCAAACCCACAACGTCAGCTTTGGGAGCTATAGCTTAGTTAAAGAAAGCTTGTAAGGGTAGAAATTACACGCAAGAAGACATAAATCTCATTACAGATAGTTTGGTGTGAACTACCTCCCCTTGGGTTTGGACTAAAGTGCCTGCCATAAATGTCTTGGAGGCACCCACCACCAAGGCAGAGGCTTATTCACTAAACACTGTTGATGGAAAGAATACTATGTGGGAAGAGTTAGAGAAGGAAATGAAAAGAGCTTTCACTAACAAATCATCACTCCCCACTGCAGTGGCTTGCAGACAAAAATCATCAGTCAGTGTTGTAATTTTGGAAGAGATTCTAAGAAGTCTGGACACAAGACGCCGGACTTAACACTCAAGATGAAATGCACAGCCTTTTAATACAGACTTATCTCAGTAACCTTGTCCCTAAATATGCACTCACTGTGAGACAGCAGATGTCAGACTGCGCTACAAAGAGTATGACTGACTTTCAAAAAACGTTGACTGAAAAAGACGCAGCGGGATGTTTTGACATCCCAAAACAAACACCAGTACCAACACATTATCAAAATGATTTCTGAGGAAATCAAAGGGGAAACTTTTATAAAAAGAGGGAGGGGGCAAGGACAAAGAGGGAGTTACACACAGAGGAAAAGAGGATTTCTTAAAGAAAGGACTCTTAAGGGAAATTGTCTCGCCTTACAATACTCCCATTAACCTGGTAAAGAAGGCAAATGGTGACTATAGGTTTGTAGAAGGGCCATCAATAGCCTAGTGGTACTGATTGTCCCAATAGTGCCTAATGTGCCATCAATACTTACCGCTATACCCTACAATGCAGAGTATTTTACTGTGATTGATTTAAAGAATGTTTTTTTTCCCGTCCCTGTAGATGAGGAGACACGGCCACTGTACTCCAAGCCACCCTTGGGCCCTGGACTGCCCCTCATGGTTCTGTACTGTTACAGTATGTTGATGATTTTTTGATTTGTATTTCTTCAGAGGAGGACTGCCGAGCCTATCTTTATTGAAATGGTTACATGTATGTGGTCACAAAATGTCTAAGAAAAAGTTACAATAGTGTCAAAAAAACAGTTGAATATTTGTGCTCACAAAAGGAGAAAGAAGAGTCAGTCACAAAAGAGCTGCAGCTCTGATGGGTCTGCCCCGCCCACTTAACAGGAAGGACATGCTCACATTCCTAGATTTGATTGGTTACTGCCGCCAATTGATACCTGACTGCTCTTTCAAGGACAATATATTGAGACAAGCAACCCTCTCTGAAATGTCTGATACTATAAAATGGTCTGATGAAATGTTAAATGCTTTTGCCATGTTGAAATGTGCAATGGTTACCAGCCCGAGCCTCGGCCTTCTTGAATATGGCAAAATGTTTCACTTGTTTGCCAGGGAAAATTGCAGAACCATGGTGGGAGTACTGGCCCAGGAACATGGTGGGAGACTGCGCCCTGTAGTTTTTTTTCTCAAAAGATGGTCCCGGTGCGCTCTAGCTTTCTGTGCGATGGTGGTTGAGATGGCCACTTCTTTCACTCTGGGACACGACACCACACTTCACATCACTCACAATGTGTCAATCTTGTTGAAAAATGTACATACACAGCACATGTCTGTGCAAAGGTTGAGCGGATATGAGGTGATTTTGCTGTCCATTCCAAAATTGCACATTAAATATGCTTCTCCCACTGCAGGCCCAGCACCAATTTAAAACGCCCTTTTAGGATTAAAAGAAGAACAGGATGAGGTCGTGCCACAACATGAATGCATAAACCTCATTCACCAAGATACATCACCCAAGTCTGATTTATCTTCCACAGCACTACCAGACACACAGAATGTTTTTGTGGATGGTTCTTGCTCTAGGCTATAGTATACTGCAGAGCACACACAGGCCAACAGACAGAGATAGCCAAGGGAAATGAGCAGGTCTGGCTGACCTTGCTGCTAAACAAGCTGCTATCTCACAGACAGCAGACATCCAAATTGCTATGCTGATACCTAACCTATCCCAATTTGAACAGTCACTTGCAGATCCCCAGGATTATGCATCAAATTATGAGTTAAGGGACTGGAATGGAAAGGGTGTGCGGAAAGATCCAAGGGCTGGACTTCTCTGCAAAGAGGAGAAACCATGTATACCAACAGCAAGTGCATTCACAGTACCACAGAATAGGCCACGCAGGTATACAAGTCACGGCTGATTTCACATACATGCCCAAACTAGGCAAAAGACAGGAATATCTTTTGATAATTGTGGACATGTTCTCAAATGGTCCAGCTTTTATAGCCAAGGTCTGCCAGGACTTGGTAAAAACTCTCAAGATAGAATGGAAGTTTCACATTCCCTACCACCCTCCAAGTTCAGGAATAGTAGAAAGAATGAGTAGAACAAGATAAGAAAGGCCACAGGAGGAACCTTTGCCAACTGGAGAAAGGTCCTCCCAGCAGTCCTGGCAGAAATAAGACCTTCCAAGACAGAGTATTCACCTTTTGAAGTTTTGATGGGTAGACCTTTCCCACCCCATAGGCCAGAGCACCTTTAATGGTAGAAAAGGGAGATTTGGACTTAATACAGATAGAATATGTAAGAAAACTGGTTGAAACATTGGATACAGTCGAAAGAATTGTTGCTCGCACCTCTCTTTTTTCTTCACAGGAAGCTACTCACCTCTTCAAGGAGGGAGACACAGTGGTGGTCCAACAGCTGAACAAAAATAAGAAGCAAGAGTATCCCTTTGGACCTCCTACCACAGCAGTTGCAGTGACCAGAACAGCTATCCTGGTGGAAAACTGCTAGTCCTGGATCCATGTCAGCCGAGTAAAAAAGATTGCCCAAAGCCCCAAGAGCAGGAAGGAGATCCTAAACACAGGTGGCCCTCAGGTGAGGTGGCCCTCAGGTAAACACAGGTGGCAGAAGTCCAAGCAAATGAAGGAGGAGTTCCTGGAAAAGCAGGTCCGGCCAGAGAAGATGACCTTGCTTATTTCACCACAGACTTCTGGCAAAGCATTTTGCCTCCTGTTCCTTATCACCCTGATAGTGTTCCTGCCCACTTGGATCATCACTAACTGTATTTACCACCCTGAAGACTTGGGTGCCATTAAAAGTATTTGTGGGAACACACATACACAGGAGAACATTACAGTGATACCAGTTAGAAACAAGAGAGTCATTGAGGATCATTTTGCTGATAAAATGCTTTTGCTAAAATTTAAATATGCTTATGCTCAGAAATCAGGATTTCAGAAATGTTGGATTTGTAGCAAATTGCACCCTAGCACTGTTAGGATACCATTAATGGCCATGCCTTTGAATATCACCCCTTTTATAAACATTATTAGTAGAAGCCATAATCCTACTTGGTGTTTTAACTTAGGAAATTCCACTAGAAATGCTCACACTTGTAGTATGTATTATGAGAAACAGACTGATTGCACCATTGTGACAAGGAAGTGAGATCATACAAATATGATATAAGAGGGGATTGTAAGGATATTTTAGCTTGCTGTCCACCATTTTAAAAGACTGTATCCATTTTAATTTCAATTTCTTATAAATGGCCTGACTTCTTTCAAATGATGTGCTAGCCCCTTTCCTGTTAGCCTTTTCCTGTTATTAGTTTCTATACGAGTTATTAATATTCTAATTTTGCTTGTCTTAGAACATCCTGTAGAATGTCCTATATGTCTGTATCTTTACCATATATTAATGAAAGAAGGGTTGGACTTTTGTTGTGATGTCATTTTGGTTATATAAGTGGAAGCGCGGAAATAAATCAAGCAGATCATTCTGAGAACTGCATGTCTTGTATGCGTGTCATAACTTTCATCAGAATGGTCTCCAGATCTGAATGGGTTTGAAGGAACACTCTAGGCAGGATATCATATGAGGGTTCACTTGCTTTTATAACACCCCTACACCCCATCACCGATAGCTCAGTTTGGCCGGACGGCCAGCTCTAGGAAGGGTTCTGGTCGTTCCAAACATCTTCCATTTAAGGATTATGGAAGCCACTGTGCTCTTAGAACCTTAAGACCCCTTTCACACCAAGCCGCCTATAGCGTCGGCGGTAAAACGCCGCTATTTTTAGCAACGTTTTACCGTCAGATTTGCGGCACATTTCGGCCGTTAGCGGGGTGATTTTACCCCCCGCTAGCAGCCCAGAAAGGGTTAAAACCGCCCGCAATGTGCCGCAATAGCGGCGGTATCCCAGCGCTGCCCCATTGATTTCAATGGAGAGCAGCGGTGGAGGAGTGGTAAACACACCGCTGGAGACAATGCTGCAGCTGTTTGAGGGCGGATTGCAGGTGCTATTTTTAACGCTATATCGCTTGCAAAACGCCCTTGGTGTGAAAGGGGTCTTAGTGCGGCAGATTTTTTTTGTAACCTTGGTCAGATCTATGCCTTGTCACAATTCTGTCTCTGAGCTCTTCAGGCAGTTCCTTTGACCTCATCTCATTTGCTCTGACATACGCTGTGAGCTGTAAGGTCTTATATAGACTGTGACAGGTGTGTGGCTTTCCTAATCAAGTCCAATCAGTATAATCAAACACAGCTGCACTCAAATGAAGGTGTAGAACCATCTCAAGGATGATCAGAAGAAATGGACAGCACCTGAGTTAATTAATTTTTAATAAATCTGCAAAAATGTCAACAATTCTGTGTTTTTCTGTCAATATGGGGTGCTGTGTGTACATAAGAGCCCTTTCACACCGGGCCGCCCATAGTGTCGGCGGTAAAATGCCGCTATATTTAGCGGCATTTTACCGTCGGATTAGCGGCACATTTCGGCCGCTAGCGGGCGCTTTTACCCCCCGCTAGCAGCTGAGAAAGGGTTAAAACCGCCCGCAATGTGCCGCAATAGCGGCGTTTTGCCAGCGGTATCCCAGCGCTGCCCCATTGATTTCAATGGGGAGCAGCGGTGGAGGAGCGGTAAACACACCGCTCCTTCACCGCTCCAAAGAAGCTGCTGGCAGGACTTTTTTTCCCGTCCTGCCAGCGCAGCGCTCCGGTGTGACAGCCCTCGGGCTTTCACACTGGAGACAATGCTGCAGCTGTTTGAGGGCAGATTGCAGGTGCTATTTTTAACGCTATAGCGCCTGCAAAACGCCCTCGGTGTGAAAGGGGTCTTAATGAGGAAAAAAATGAACTTAAATGATTTTAGCAAATGGCTGCAATATAACAAAGAGTGTATATATTTAGAAGTAAATAACTGTTCTCATCCAATTGGGAAATAAAACATATAAACTTTAACTGCAAACATCTGCACTCTTGCTCAAATTTAACAATCACATTTTTTCAGAGTATTTGTGTACAATTTTTGATCACTGGTTAGTGATCTCGAAAAAGAAACTGTAAACATCTGTGGTCCTGTGCAAATTTATCATATACTTTGTCAATCAACTGTTGTTTGTTTTCAGCAATTTTTGCTCTATGTATGCTCATCATGCACAAACCAGATAAGCGATCATCTGCCATTGTCGATCTCAGCCAGGTTTTCACCCTTCTCATTGTGCTGAAAGACCTTTCCACTGTACAAATGGTCACTGGTAATGGGAAAGCAATGAGAATTTCTTGCTGATGGAAAAAAATCTGTGTGGTTTAGCAAATCCAGAAATCCATTGTCAAACTGCTCATCCTTCGTTGACCAGATCTGAAACCATGTGACTGCTTCGGCTTCCAGGTTTTCAATGCCGTAAATTTATTTGATGTCTGCAATATGGCATTTGTATTGCTCAAGTGTCATTTTTGTCATTTGTTTTGGGTAAAGTGAGAACAGACTGAAATATTTCTTGTTTTCATTGCCAAATTGGCTTTCTAATGATGCAATGATTGAGTCCATGTATGGCACATAGATAGACTGGCCATAGTATTCTTTCACAGAATAGGAACCAAAATTAGAACAAAATACTTGCCTGCCACACTGTCTGGTAACACAAAGTTCGATGTTCAATTTGTCTGCCATTGTTTGAACATTTGAAAAAGTTAAATTGTTCTTATGCATTTTCTCTGTGATCGCGGAACACAGTCAGAAGGTCTTGCACGTGATTACACATGTTGAGGATATCAAGCTGAACAGCTTGAAGAGCCTGGCTTACTGATTCCAATCTTGATGAGTAATTTGAAATGATGGTCAAGCAAAAGAGGAAGCTCACTGTGCTTGAAGAACATTGCAATAGATATGCATCCTGATGTGTTTTCCCTGATGACCAGTAAGCTTAATTGATTAAAAATATCTTCAAAGTTTGAGCTAAAAATTTGAATGCTTTTGTATTTGGCTGTCCACTGTGTTTCACTCAGCAATGGCACATTAGGAATAAGAGATCTTCTTTTTGGACTCTCAGGGAAAAACTTAATGATGGCTTTCACTGTGCCAATAGAATTCCGTATATCAGGAACAGCATTCAGGTCATTAACAACCAAATTGAGTTTATGTGCAGCACAGTGAGCAAAAGCAGCTTTAGGATTATTTCTCTTTATTATGGCTTGAACGCCACCTTCTTTTCCTGACATTGTAGAGCACCCATCATATCCTTGGCCATAGAGTTTTTCTAAGTTTAATCCAAATTTAGAACATGTATCCATAATCATATTTGCAATTGAGATGGCATCCATTTCGTTTAAGGTTTCAAATCCAAGGAATTCTTCTCTGATGACAGCTACGGTGCTGCTTGTGTCTACAAAACGTACTCCAAGTGACATCTGTTCTTTTCCAGAAATGTCAGCACTTTCATCAGCAACGATTGAAAACCCATTTGACATGTTGACTAAGGATACGAGATCTTCTCGTAATATTTCTTCACATAATCGAATCAATTCATTTTCAACACGAACTGATGTATAACTTGCATTAACTGGTGCATTTTTAAGATGGTTCTTTAGGATCACATCGCCTGCTTCAATGTGAAATTGGTACAGACTTTGCACGTTTCCAGTTGTACTTTGTTTCCCACGTAAAGCAATGTCATGTGTTCCACAAAATAAGATAGTAGACAAAATTGGAAATAACTTTTTCCAATTTTCTTCAACTTGCCTTTTCACAGCGCTGTCTATTTGGCAAACAATACTTGTTTCAGTTTTCTTTCTGATCTCCAAAAAATTTGTTGCATCCACTTGTGCATTTTTATGCCAAGACGTTGAAACATGGTTCCGTGCACCTTCATGGAAATCTTTATATTTCGTGAAAGGCCTAGTTATGAATGCTCCTTGTATCCCACAATGAACTGGCTGTGGAAAAACTGTACAATACTTGCAAATCGCACCTTTCAGTTGTGGAGAGTAGCTAAGCCAAGGTGAATATTGATTTTTTTTTAAATCAAAAAGGTGTTTATTGAACAAATTTACATACATAGCTTCCATTGTACAATCATCATGCAACAACATACATTTGTGTAAATATTACATTCCAATCATCATTTGTTACCTAAAATCCTGTAACATTTCAATTCTCTACCATTTTACGGTCAACAATCGTTTAAAGAACCTCATGGGCCCCCCCCAGGACACTGCAGCAGTCTGGACATTACCAGCTCCTTAGGACTCAGTCCAGGGGTATCTAACCATGGTGCCCAAATCCTCTCAAATCTATTGGAGCTGCCTCTGTGTTGGTAAATGTATTTTTCCATAATCAAGGTATTACCCATATGCGTTATCCAAGATTTCACTGATGGCGGCGAGGTCGATTTCCAGCCAAGTAATATAAGTTTGCGTGCCTGGAGTGAGTGCTATTCTAGTCATCTCTTCTGGGACAATATCTTCTAGGACTCCTAAAATACAGTGAATTGGATCAAGGGGAATGTTAGTCTGGAACACTTGGTTAAGTGTTCCCATAACCTCACTCCAATACCTATGGAGTTTTGGACATCTCCAGAGTAGATGAATGAGATCACCCTGATGTCGCTCACATCTGCTAGGATCAGGCCTCCTACCCATATTGTAAAGTTTAAGTGGGGTGTAATGCACTCTAAGTACTATATATAGTTGGGATACCTTTTGGGCCACATTGAGAGAACATATATTAATGGATTGCAGAATTTCTTCCCATTGATCTCCCGTAATTGGGCCTATGTCCTGCTCCCATAGGGACGGTGCCCTGGTCGGGTATGCTTTCAAAAGTTGCATTAATAGCATTTGATAGCAATATGAGATAAATCCTTTAGTTTCTGTGCTGGACTGTATCAGATGAAAAATAGGGGTGGTTGACAGCGTCCAGGGAGCAGCAATTCCCTGTGTGTCCACCGCATGTTTGAGCTGGATATAAGAATAGTACATAGTATTTGGGAGGTTGTATTTATTTTGTAGCTCTAAAAACGTCAGCAACTTGCCATTTCTAAATATGTGGGATAGAAGGATAATACCAAATGAACGCCATTTGGGACCCTGTTGCAACTTTGCTAGCTCGACGTATGAAAGATTCCCCCATATTGGACTGTATTCAGTGAAACCTGTCACTTCCTGCAGCTGCCTTCCCTTGTTCCAGATTTTCTGTATTAAAGTAAGAGTGGGTGTTAGTTTATTGGACTTGTGAAACAACTGAGCCTCAAGGCCTAGCGGGATTGTTTCCGCTCCTGTCCCAATCAGCATTAACTGCGCCGATGAGCCAGCAGGATCCCGGTTCATGGATCCAACCAAGTGCTGCAGCTGAGCTGCTATATAGTACAGCCAAGGGTTGGGTACTGCCAGCCCTCCGCTGTCCTTAGCTGTTCCAGCTTGATTCTAGGTGTGCCTGAGTTCCACAGTAATTTCCGGAAAAGAGTGTTAACCACCCTAAAAATCTTTAGGTGTATCACTACTGGGGAGTTGTGTAAAAAATAGAGTAGCTGCGGCATTAGAATCATTTTTATTAAATTTGCTTTGCCCGCCAGTGACAGTTTGAGCCTGTTCCATGTGTTGATTTTGTCCCTAAATCTGGATAGCAGGGGGTGTATGTTTAAGGGGCAATATTCCGCTAGTTTAGGTGAAATTTGTATGCCTAGATATTTAAATGATGACGTTACCGGAACCGAGCAGGAATCTGGTAGATTCACCTCTCCCCCCTCGTCCAGCAACATCAGAGCCGACTTAGACCAGTTAATTGTCAGGCCAGAAAAGTGGCCGAACCCAGTAATAATTTTTGTCACCTCCGCCAAGGACATTGTGGTGTCCCCCAGGAAAAGCATCATGTCGTCAGCATACAGCATAATCTTTTCGTGGAGGTTCCCATATTTAAAGCCCGTGATCCCCTGACTAGCCCTCACTGCAGCCGCCAATGGCTCAATGGCGATGGCAAAGAGCAGGGGAGACAGGGGGCATCCCTGCCTTGTGCCCCTGCCCAGAGCAAACGCATGAGACATCCTACCTGACATCCTGATAGTCGCCTTTGGGGAGGCATACAGCAGTTTGACCCATGCTATAAAGCGACTTCCAAACCCAAGCTTTGATAGTACCGCCCATAGGTATCTCCAGCCAGCGCTGTCAAACGCCTTATTGGCGTCTAGGGAGAGCAGAGCCCTGCTCCCTTCATTATCTGACTGCAGCTGCATATTTAAAAATAGGCGTCTGAGGTTGGTGGCAGTGGATTTTTGCGGCATAAACCCAGCCTGATCGGGATGTATTATGGAGTCAATGATCCGGTTGACCCTAAGCGCCAGGGCCTTAGCCAGGATTTTAACATCAGAATATATAAGAATGGCAATCAGCGCAAACACCAAAACCCTCACTAAATTGCAAGCTGAACACTACAGGTAATCACAACAAAGCCTGGGAATTAACATAAAACAAGATAAGTGCAGCGCAATGTAACAATGAATGAATAAGAATAAAAAGTCCCCAAGATAACACTACAAACAGATGAAATCTGTTTTTCAATGGCCAGAGGAGATGCAATCCAAGAGCGATAAGTATATGTGCTTACCAGAGGCTGTGGACCTCTGCACAGCAGAGGTCAAACTCACGTATATCCCCTCAGGGATGATGGTGTCCTGGATACTGTCACTGGAGCCAGGTATCGAATCCTGATGTCAACAGGTGAAGGTAAGCTTCCATAGGAAAAAACCCCAACGTCTATAAGTATCCGGATCAGAGTGTCACAGGCATCAGGATAAGTCTTTATGCGCAGTGTACCACAATAGAACAAAGTAGCGGCGTCTCCTCAGGCTTCCTCTGCTCGCTGCTTGCTGTAACCATCAACCATAATGCAGAATCAGTGGGAGCCCCGAGTGTGTCACTTGCCACGTCACCTGTCACCAGACACAGATTGTCACTTGCCACGTCACCTGTCACCAGATGCAGATTGTCACTTGCCACGTCACCTTTCACCAGATGCAGATTGCACTTGCCATGTCACTTGCCACGTCACATCTATATGACTATCAGTCGCTGCCTCGTCTGCACAGCGCCTCCTCCCACCATTCACCACAGTGGACTCCGCCGCGTCTCCCCTCGCCCGTTCCTGATTGGTCGCCGAGGACCCCTGCCGCCCTCAGAGCCTCCAGTGACAGTATCCAGGACACCATCATCCCTGAGGGGATATACGTGAGTTTGACCTCTGCTGTGCAGAGGTCCACAGCCTCTGGTAAGCACATATACTTATCGCTCTTGGATTGCATCTCCTCTGGCCATTGAAAAACAGATTTCATCTGTTTGTAGTGTTATCTTGGGGACTTTTTATTCTTATTCATTCATTGTTACATTGCGCTGCACTTATCTTGTTTTATTTTTATTATAAGGATTTTAACATCACTTTGCAGTAGTGAAATGGGCCTGTATGAGCCCGGGTCAACCGGATCCTTTCCAGGTTTCAGTAATAAAATTATATTAGCTCTAGTCATGGAGGATGGCAAACTGCCTTCTTTAAGCGAGTCATTAAACACTTCCAGCAGGTGTGGCATTATCCACTCGCCATACTGGGCAAAAACCTCCATGGGGATACCATCCTCTCCTGGAGCCTTGCACGTGGGAAAGGAACATGCCGCATGTTGTAACTCTTCCTGTGTCAGGGGAGCTTCCACTGATTGTCTAGCCTCTTCAGATAGAGAGGGCAGATCAATCCCTGAAAGGTATGCCTCTAGCTCGTTATCTGTGTAATCATCCCTTGCTCCATAAAGATCCTTGTAAAAGGATGCTAGCTCTGATAGAACTTGATCCGGGCCATTGACCACCTTTCCACCGGACGTGCAAATCGCCCCAACCGCTGGAGACAGTTGCTGGGACCTGGCTATTTTTGGCAATAAACGTCCTGTTTTTTCCCCCTCTTCATAAAATGCATGCTTGCTAAAGAACCTTTTGCGTTCTGCGGCGGAGGTTCTCAAGCGGTCCAGTGAATCCTGGGCCAAAATCCACGCCTCCCTCGCAGACTCTGTAGGGTCAGTAACATAGGCAAGCTCCAGCTGGCGCACCTGATCTCCAACCTGCTCCAATAGTGCTGAGGAATTTCTCTTGACCGTGGCTATTTCGGCTATAAATACTCCCCTTAGGTAGGCCTTAAAGGCTTCCCAGGTTTGAATTTTACCTGTTAAATGCTTATGGGAGTTAAAAAATATTTCTATTTGTTTAGAAATTCGCTCTGGGGAATTAAACAGTTTCAGCCAAAAGGCGTTGAGTTTCCATGGCGCCCTAGGTAATGAGGTTGGGGGTTGGGCAATCAGCCATACAGCCACAGGTGAATGGTCAGATACTCCACGAGGGAAGTACTCTATCTTAGAGATATATTCTAGCAAATTAGAGGTGCCTATACTAAGGTCTATATGGGACAGGGATCCGTGAGTTTTAGAGAAGCATGAAAACTGCTTTACATTAGGGTTACGTATGCGCCAAAAATCGGTCCAACCTAATTCCAGAATTAGGCGGCTGAGTGCTGTACCCCTACCACCCCTAGGAGAATGGACTGGGGGATGCCTATCTAATTTAGGGTCTAGGTAACAGTTGAAGTCTCCCATGATCAGCAGTGGGACATCAGCTTTGCTCGCCAGGTACATCAGCAACAGCTGCAGCACCTCCCGTGAAAACGGGGGCGGGATATATATAAAGGCTATAATCAATGTTAAGGTATACAACTTGCAGTAAATGAATACATATCTACCAGCACTATCCACTAGCGAGTCCAGCTCCTGGTATGCCAAAGCTTTGTGTATCAGTACACTCACCCCACGAGAATAGGCGGTGTGAGGGGAGTGATATGACTTGCCCACCCAGGCATACTGCAGGCAGCTCACATTGTCCCCCAGGAGGTGTGTCTCCTGAAGGGCAATAATGGCCGGATGGAATTTGCGCAAACCAGAGGAGATCATGGCCCTTTTTAAAGGGTCATTCACTCCGCGCACATTCCATGAAACTATAGGTGTGGATACCATTGCAAATATTCAAAAATACATTTAGAGGAGATTCTTCTGAAAGTCAGAGCTGGTCTGATTATACGGTTACCCATGAGCATTAGAATTTGTTGCATCGAAAAACATTTTTTCAATAAAAGGTTGTCCCAATGGAAGCTCAGTGTTCGTGAAGGGTGGATACTCTCACGCAACTGCGCAGCAAAACAGTGAAAAAAAACAAAACAAAAGTAGAAACAGACCGTGTTGAGGGCCCTGGATCCCGCCACGCCGTGGCGCCTGCATCCAGAACTGTCCCGAAACTGTAGGATATGTGATCTGTCCTGAATATTAACGCCAACAGGGCATTGAAACATTAGCCATGTATCCCATGACTTCAAGCAACTTCTACTTATTCTGCACAATATCTTCCCCTGTGAGGGTCTGTGCTTCAAGTGAAAATAACTGGTTGTGAAAAATATAACAGTATTTCAGTGGTAGTCACTCGCTGTGTAAGCAACTGGTATAGTTCCTCTTCTGACTGGTAGACATAAAAGGGAAAATGGACGCCCTGCTTTCCCCTGCATTTCTTCTGCCATCTCTAGTTTATCCGGCTCTGTCATCTCGGCCCTGGCGGCGCAGAGCTTGCTCATTATGATCTAGCCATGTTGCCGCATCTTGCGCATTTTCAAAGAAGTGGTTCTGTCCATTTGCCGTTACTCTCAGCTTGGCTGGGAACATCATTGCATATGATAGTTGCAGCCTTTGTAGCCTTTTTTTAACATCTGCAAATTTTGATTGCCTGCGTTGTACTTCGGCGGAAAAATCTGGGTAAAATGAGACTTTAGTGCCGTTGTGTTTAATGCTGCCTTTTTCCCTGGCTAGTCTCAGTATCACCTCCCGGTCCTTGTAATTCAGGAGCCTGGCCAGCATTGATCTTGGGGGGTTCCCAGGGGGGAGAGGGCGTGGAGGTACTCTATGGGCCCTTTCCACTGTGTAGATGGGAGAGAAAGCTTCTTTACCAAAGACTTCCTGTAGCCATTCTTCAACAAAGGTAGTGGGGTCATGTCCTTCCACTTTTTCAGGGAGTCCCACTATGCGCACATTATTGCGTCGCAGGCGGTTCTCGATTTCGTCGGTTTTACTAAGGGCTTGAAAGGCATTTTGAGTGGCCATCCTGACATCTCTGTGAAGGGGGGGCAACTGGTCCTCCACGTCGCTCACCCGGCCCTCCACTGCTGTGGTTCTTTCCCTGATCTTTTGCAGATCTTGGCGCATAAGGGACACTGTTTCTTTCAGGCCTCCAAATTTCTCCTTCAAATCATCAACTGAAGCAGTGCATTTGTGCACAGCATGCAGGATTTCACTCAGAGAAGGCTGTACATTGTCCTCTGTGGGGGAGTCAGATGGATCAGACATGAGATCCTGCTGCAGATCTAATGGCACTGTGTCATCTAGCATGCTTGTATCCTCCTTGTTAGTCAGCTCAGAGGTGTATAAGGGCTGGGGAGAGTCTTGCAGAGGGGAATTAGAGTGTCCGGCCAGCTTTTGAGCATAATAAAGCATGTCCCTGGATTGCTCCTTGCTTTTAGGAAGTTTGCTGGACTTACCCCCCTGTTCGGATTTCTTTTCCAGGCCGCGCTGTGCTTTAGGAGGCTGAGACCGGCCGGCGCCATCTTGGTCAGCTTGGGACTCCCAGGCCTCGGTCTCCATTCGGTTCCCGTGGGTCATCATCAGCTCCAATCGATCAGCCAACAGCACCGGATGTCTCCAGGAGGTATCAGGCAGCTCTCTGGGGCAAAAACGGGCGATCACAATGGTGAGGAAAGGATGTTAGGCAGGATTCTCAGCGGGAGCTCCGTGCAGCAGGTCTGCTCACATGCCTCGTCAGGCCACGCCCCCAAGGTGAATATTGATTAATCCACACCTGACAGAAAAAGCGTGATTGAATCCCTCTTGAAGTCATAATTTTCTGGTTGGTTATATGTATTTATTAGCAGATTGTATTTAAGATCATCTGTTAGTTTTTTTGATGAATTTAAATACAATCCAATATCATTTACAAGAGCATCAACAGGAGCATCAACATGGCTACATTCTGTTGGAGCTGGACCTGCAGAACTGCTTGTGCTTGATTCTGCCTCTTGGTCGCCTTGTCTAGATTCCTGCGTTGCTCCCTTATCAGATTCTACATCATCCAATTTGCGTTTTGAAAAAAATTTGTGTATATCCATTTCTAAAAAGAAATGAGGATCATTAAATACTCAGCTCATTGCCTGGCTACATCACTAGATTGCACCCAAAAGACTTTCCACAGCACTTGAAATAACCCCACAGCACCAGATATAGATTAACTGCACCAGATATAGACCCACTGCACAAGATAAAGATCCAGAGCACTAGAAAGATGACACCACCAGCTATAAAACCACAGGACAAGATATAAACCCACAGCACAAGTTATAAACTCAGAATGCAGGGTTCAGGAGTGTGTTGTGCTCAGAATGCAGGGATCAAGAGTGCATTATGCTCAGAATGCAGAATGCAGGGTTCAGGGGTGCGTTGCGCTCAGAATGCAGGGATCAGGAGTGCATTGCGCTCAGAATGCAGGGATCAGCAGTGCATTGCACTCATAATGCAGGGATCGGGGGTGCATTGCGCTCAGAATGCTGGTATCAGGAGTGCATTGCGCTCATAATGCAGGGTTTAGGGGTGTGTAACGCTCAGACTGCAGGGATCTGGGGGAGGGGGAATGTGGGGGATGATATGAAGGGTGCTACAGGACACTGCTTTGGGGGTGACCCTGCCCATAACAGTGTCCTCTGCCCCCTTCACATCACCCCCCCACGCACACAGTGGTGTCTTCTGCCCCCCCTTTACCCTATAGCAGTAACCTACCCCCAGTGTCCTACCTGTTTCCACAGCAGAGACCGGGAGGCAGCACAGTTCTGGACAGAGGGCGGGAGCTGGCAGAGTGACTTTTCATATTAGCAAGCTGGTGATTGGTTGCTTAGAACCACCCCTGTGCTAGGAACCAATCACCAGCAGTTTAACATAAAAAGTTTGTTTGGCCATCTCCTCTTCCCGCCCTCCGTCCTGAGCTGTGCTTCCTCCTGGTCTCCGCTGTTCACTAATGACAGTGGTGGAGGGGGATAGAGGCGGGAGGGCGAGAGAGAGGCCGGGACATAGCTGGTGGTGGAGCCACAGAGGAGGCTAGGAGGGGAGACAAGGACTGGCACATAGAAGGTGGGGGTCGGCGGCGCAGAAACCCGTTCACGGGCGACAGGTGGACTAAGATCGACAGGTTGCCGACCCCTGTTATAGTGAGTACTGAAACATTTTCAGTCTTGTGGAGGAAACCTGGAGAATGGGCTGTAATAACAATTCAGTCTTTTTAAAAAACACAAAAAAATTTCAAATATAGGCTGTTTTCATCACGATCAAAATATGGTCATAACGGATCATGTATTGCTATACATTGCAAATACATTGCAAATTTGCAATATAAAAAGGATGTACATTCTCCAGGCTATATTTATATGGACTGGTACGCATGCCTGGCCTGAGCAAATTCCAATACAATGTGGAGCTGAATATGATCTATTTTGTCTTATATAACACCTATACATTTCAAGCATAGGGAATGAACATCTTTTTATTTTGCAATACATCTGTTATGGCCATATTTTGATCTTGATGAAAACAGCTATACAGACTGTATAGCTGTTTTCATCAAGATCAAAATATGGCCATAACACATGTATTGCAATACAAAAAGATGTACATTCTCTAGTTTATAAAAATCCTCCTAACTGGCTGCTGTTACCTGTGGTTCCTCGAGGTTCTTATGTTGCCTAAGCACTGGCACTGCAGCATATCACTAGGTGGCTCGGCCACTGACTGCACTTGAGTGGGTGGATCTTTACACACTACACACACAGGCAGGCGGCCAATCAGTGAGGAAGAGCGCGGAACGGCCAAGCAGAGGACAGTGTCAGTGCCAGGAGTGGACAGAGGCTGACTAGGTGGAGGGATCTACACACTAGGCAGGCGGCCAATCACTGAGGAGCGCAGAATGGCCAAGCTGCTGAGCGGAGGACAGTGTCACTGTCAGGATAGCCAGCAGAGTAGCGGAGCTAGAAAAAAGTCTGCGGCGCGGGTGGGCGTGGTGGACACTTCAACACAATCTTGATGATTCCGGGGGGGCCATTGCCCCCCCCCCTTGCCCCTACTTGCGGACCCCCATAGACAGGGATGTTGTGTACCATAACCAGTCTCTTGCGGTTGTGCTGATTACTTCAAACTGACATCATGACATTAGACTTTGCACCAGTTTTGCACACCCCTTAGCAGATTTGTTTGACATTTTATTGGAAATGGTTTGATGGAGATTGAATTAATTACAGCATCAGTGATCTGCCCAGGGACATCATAATAGAAAAAAGTGATATCTGAGGAAGAAAAAACCTTAATAATGTCCATACTCTGACAATAGGTCACTGCGTCCGTATACGACACATAGGAGATTTAGCAATAAGGCTGGAAAGATGCTAGCCAGATTGTGTAAGGGTATTGGGCATTCTACTTGTACCTATATCTAAATTAAAGAACGCAGGTATCTATACTAGTTCCCCCAAAAAGATTATGTATATAACATTCCTCTTTATATGCAAGAGATACTGTAGGTTAGATCTTAAAATCTGTGAAGATTTTTTGGCAAACTTACCTTTATCGACTGTTCATCCCTCTAAACTGGGAAGATTAAATATCAAAATAACAGTAAAGGAAATCAAGAGTAAGATTAGGTACAGTATATGGTCAATAATAAATCCCCTGGATCAGATGAATTTCTCATTGAATTTTTTAAAATGACATGGGAAGATATTGTCCTAATCCTTATTCCCCTATATGATACTATGTTGGAGAGGGACCATACCTGCACTCTGGTTCTGAGACTTTTAGAAAACTCCTTCCTAAAAAGGGAAAAGACCCTGGCATCATATAGACCGATTTCACTATGAGATATGTATTTTAAAATACTCTAAAAAATTAAAGCTGTGCACATGACTGATTTCATGCTCCTATACAGTCATTTCAATCAGGGTTTGTTAAAGGAAGATTTGCTATTTCTAACATTCACAAAGTTATATCTGACTTGGAATATGCTAAAACCCTTCCAAAATGATTATGACTTTAGATGAAGAAAAAGCCTTTGGTAATGTTACCTTTGGAGTGCTCACCCTCTAAAGGGCCCACTGTTTAGATCCCAAGGTTCTTTCCCCAGTGAATGCCCTAGCAGCCAGACACACAGCAATGGTCACTTTTTGGCTCAATAAGCAGTCTAGGGGTTTGTCTTTTGTAGATTTATTGCTGAATAAACTTGGATAGTGATGAAGGGAAGCATTGGGATACTCCAGTAGCACAGTACAATTATATAAGGACTCTCTTCACTATTTCAAACTTCTTAACACAGTTCTTCTAGTAGTAGCCAGGATTTTCCAGCACTAAAACTTTAGAGGAAACGTCATGAAACAAGCAAGCACTGACACCAATGCTCAAAGTGTAGTAGCCACTACCAGTCGCTAAATTCCAGCACTAACCTCTTTATCTGCAATGTCCTTGGAGCTGTCTGCCACCCAATCTCCACAGGAAGATCCTTAGTGAAGGAGAGACAAGCGATCCTTAATGATGTCTTTTACATAGACTCATAGAGTTTTCAGGAACGTAGGCCCCCGTGGCTTTGCCACAATCAGAACCTCTAATGAAACACTTCCTGATCTGAAGCTGGGATGCCTAGAAGGGCAGCAGCTCTTCAGGCTGTGGACTTCTCCTCCTGTGGGAAAAAGATGCCTCTGCTCCTGGTCTCAGGGTATTTATTCTTCCTCCTAGTCACCATCTGGGCACTTCCCCCTCAGAGATTGACTAGAGCTAAATAAATATTCAAGTGTTGATCTGACTCTCCTGACCCTCTAATTTCCAGATCCATCCAGAAAACAGAGGGAAGCAGCTCCACTAATTACAGGAGGACCATTACTAAATTTAGCTAACCTAGCACCTAACTAGGAGGGTGCTACATCTTTAAATTGTTGTTTTGAGTTATGGACTTGTCTGGTAACAATTTTATTAAAAAAATCAATTGCTCCCCTTCAGTTAGAAATTATAATATGAATTATCTTTCAACATCAATTCAATTGATGAAAGGCTAGAACAAGAGTGTCTGCTCTTGGCGCTTCCCATGGTGCACTGTGTCCACCGCCGAACACAGTGAACTTAGTTAAAGGACATTTTTTTCTATTATTTTTTAAATGGCCTTGGGGGGGGTGGCGGTGCCTGTACGCCCCCTAAGGCCATTTAAAAAATAATAGAAAAAAATGTCCTTTAACTAAGTGCACTGTGTTCGGCGGCGGACACAGTGCACCATGGGAAGCGCCACGTCAATGCAATCACGAGATTTCAGATGAGGCGCTAAAATTGCAGAGTTTTGACCTGCTTTGTGGCGCATTCCAAAGCGCCGAACAGCTTCCGCCCGTAGTATCACTATGGACGGGAGATTTGTTGTTTAAGTTAAGAGGTTACTTCCAGCTTCCCTGTTCCAGAGGGAAACCGGAAGTGACGCCGGCAGCTCCGTGAAACGCACGACCCAAATGGAGCTGTAAGGTAAGTAATGAGAGACTCAGCATGCAGCTTATGGTTTCAATTTCACATGTGGAACTTTCCTTTGCAGTTTGCAAATATCTCAATGCAATGTGAATGCACAACTATGAATAAATTATTATTTTTTCAGTGCTTGGTGACAAAATCTTGCTCTATGAGCTATACAGTATATAAATCATGACCCTACGGGTACTTCCTTTTTGATCATTGACAAGTTCGTCCCACATTGGAGGGATGAGTCTCGTCTTAGGGGTGTGTCGCGGCTCGAAACATATCGGATCTATGAGCTGAGGTGCTATTTGCCGCATGGCATGAATGTAGGATGGGACATAAATTGTTGCGCACCTCTGCTCTGGAGCCACGATACACCTCTGTTGTTGTGACATTCTACTTTGTAATACATCGTATTCGTTTTTGATTAATGTGATGCTTGGGGGTTGATTATAATCTATGGTTCATCTTATGTTTTGTGGGGGACAGGATCCCCGGTACTTCCACTTTAAGTGGTTGGTCGTTCATGGGGGTCATATCCACTAGTCACCCAGTCCTTCACCAATGCTTTATGATGATATATTCATTTATTCCCAGTTTTTATTATTTATATATATATATATATATATATATATATATATATATTATATATATATTTTATGTCCCCTTTCCCTTTCAGGCTGGCATTGTGGCGCTGCCTCGCACTCATTATGGAGGCTTGATCCCGTATTACTCTGCCGTGGCCGTAGGGGTCGAGTAATACGGTTACCCTCTTTTTTTTTGACCACCCTTTTTTGGCTATCTATGCCAATACTTTTGTTTTTGTGCTGGCAGGTTATCCGGGGTGACACCTATAGTGATTTCAATGTGTGCTGTCTTGTGCCATAACGGTACCGGACTCAGGGGGGTGTGGTTTGGTTGTTTTGGAGCGAGTGGCCTATTATTAGGAGCTAGGGGAGATGAGGAGTGCGCCGTAGCTGGATCGCCTCTTCTGCGCATGTGAGGTGTGGAGCGCAAGCTCCCTATGTGGGAGTTGCTTCATTACCAGCTGCTGATTGGCCCTGATACTCTTCCCCGCCTTGCAGTAGAGATGACCCAGCCGTTGTGCTTGCCGCTCTACATGAGGCTTGGAACGCAGGCTCCGTGCTTGTTGGCGGATGAGACACCAGTGGCGGATTGGCTGCTGGTGGCCATTTCCTCCCCAACGACGGAGTTTGCGAGGCTTGGAACGCAAGCTGCGCTGTTATTACAGTGTCCGTGTTTTCCTGAGCTTCACAGCTATTAATCTTCATGATAGGATCTGTTTTGTGATCTTTCTTATATCTTAGGTTCATAAGCTGTGTCATTGTACATTTAATGAGTATTGTATATGGATGTTAATGTCCTTACTGATTTCTCACTTCCGGTTCCGCCATGATGGGGGCAGTCCCAGTTAATTTGCAAGTTTTGTACAATCTATAAGTAAGAGCAATGTGGGGAGGCTGTCTTATGCCCCTGTTGAAGACTGTGTAGTCGAAACGCGTAGGGCTGGCGTTCTCAGCTTCACACATTGCCATTTTTTTTATTCGCCTGTGATCACTTTTATCTTGTATGGTTTTTATCTATTAAAACCCCTCATTTTGACCTACAACATGTGGAGTCCCCTTTTTTCTTTCTCCATGGTTCCACTTCCAATTAGTTCCTCCTGACCCTTCTGTTCCGGAACTGGAGAGCGTGTGCGATAGTGGTTCAACTTCTACCCAGGACAACTACTTTTCTTTTTTTTTTTTTTTTTTGTTTCTTTCTTTTCATCTTTTTTTTTTCTTTTTAAGAGGCAAAAGAAGAAAATAAGAAGCCCCACGAGGGAAAGATTTCCTAAAAAAAACAAAACAAAAAAAACAAAAAAAACACTGATAGGGGAGATGTACTGAGGAAAAGGCGAGTTTACTAAACCATCATCCACGAAAGTGAGGTCACCCCCAAGTCCACACTCTCTTTTTCACATACTCTCAGGAGCAAAGAGGGAACTCCCTTCCTCCGAGAATTTAAATGTATTCCATTGGCCCCAAGTTTCTAAATATGTCTCCTTTCGATTTTGAGCCGATAATAGCAAATCCTCCATCCTATTAACCTCTTCAATTCGTGTGACCCATGTAAGAATTGTGGGAGGGTACGTATCTCTCCACTGCCGTACGATACATGATCTAGCCGCGTTAATAAGATGGCGCAAAATTAATTTACTATATGTTTCCCCCGGTATGTTTGAGACATGTAACAAAAATAGGACTGGATCTTCTGGAAGGTTATACTCAGTAAATTTCTGTGCTATCCGCCGTATCTCCCTCCAGAAGTACTCCAGTTTTGGGCAGGACCAAAGAACGTGGAGTAGAGTCCCTCTTTCCTCCTGACACCTCCAACATTTGTCTGGGATCTCCGGAAAGAATTTATTAAGTAATGAGGGTATACGGTACCATCTTGTCATTATTTTAAAATTAGTTTCTTGGATTCTTGTGGATATTGAAGATTTCAAAGCAAGATTTACTATCTGCCTATGTTGCGCCTGGGTGAACGTCCTGTCTAATGTAATTTCCCACTTCCTTATATATGGAGGGACATAATCCTCTTGGGGGGCAACCAGTAATGCATACATTTGCGAGATTAAATGAGAGCAAGGCCCTGTCCCCTCACATAGTTGTTCTAAGGGTGTCAATGTTCGTTGAAATCTGTCTGGATGTGGGAGAGTGTTAAGGAAATGTCGCAACTGGGCTGCACTCCAGGAATCAAGACAGAAACGGTAGTTGGATGAGGTTAGTTCAGGTAATGAGGGCCATGTCCCAGTAGCTATTTGTATAAAATGCGAGGCCTGAAAACACTGTGAGTCTGAAAGTTTCCTGAAGGGTCCCTCCTGTAGTCCTGGAGGGAAACGAGGATTCCCTACAATAGGGTACAGGGGGGAGTTGACAGATGATAATAAAGTGGTGGAACATATTTGGGAGCAAATACGCAGGGTAGGGCCCAAGGTTGGGTGCTTTTTGAGAGCTGAACTCAGGTCTCCATAGCACCAAACCGCACGACACAATGGGACCTCACACTGTGATTGCTCGATTTTTGGCCATATTTTAAAGCTTGCATGCCTACACCAGTCTACTAGTCGCGCCATATGAGCCGCCTGATAATATTTCTGCATATTGGGTACCGCTACCCCCCCATATTGTTTAGGCAGTGTCATTAAACAGCGTTGAATTCTGGGCCTTTTATGGGCCCAAATGAATTCAGTTATCATCTTATTAGTCTGTTTAAAGAATTCTGGGGGTATATGAATGGGTAGAGTTTGAAAAAGATAGGAAAATTTAGGCAATACTGACATTTTTTTTATGTTACATCTACCGAACCAAGAGAAAAGGCCTTGATGCCATTTAGAGAGTAAGACTTTCACTCTACTCAGTAGAGGTGGGAAATTCAACTCAAAGGTTTGGTCCAATTTAGGTGGAATCAACGTGCCCAGGTATTTGATGCCCGTATAGGTCCATCTAAACTTAAAATTCATTTTTAAAGCGTTAATTTGAGTCGTAGTCATAGATACACCCATTGCCTCTGACTTGGACATATTAATTTTTAAATTGGACAGTGCACCATATTGGTCCAATTCTCTTAGTAGGTTCGGCATAGATATAACAGGATTAGTAAGGCAGAATAAAAGATCATCTGCATATGTGGATACTTTATGATGTAAATCTCCAGTTATTAACCCCCTAATATCCGGGTTTTGCCTGACCTTACAAAGAAATGGCCCTAAGATGATAGCAAAAAGGAGTGGTGATAAAGGGCACCCTTGGCGGGTGCCATTAGAGATAGAAAAAGGTTCAGATAGAACTCCATTTGCTTTTATTTGTGCCTCCGGCCTTGTGTATATGCTCGAGATCCACCCTACCATCCTCTCCCCTACACCCACATATCGTAGGACTGAGAACATAAAAGACCAATTGACCCGGTCAAATGCTTTTTCGGCATCCGTTCCCAGGAACACAGTGGATGTCTTAGAATGACCGGCTACGTGGACTAGATTCAGAGTTTTAATGGTATTATCACGGGCCTCCCGCGTTGAAATGAAGCCTACCTGGTCTGGGTGTACTAATGCAGACAAATGTGGTTGTATACGTGTGGCTAATATTTTTGTAAATAACTTAAGATCTACATTCAATAATGAAATGGGGCGATAGCTGCTAGATATTGATGGGTCCTTATCCTCCTTTGGAATAACGGTGATATGTGCTTTCAGGGTTTCTGGAGTAAATCCTGTCCCGTGTCCTATTGCATTAAATGTTTGTACCATCTGCTTACCCAACTGAGGGAAAAATGTCTGGTAGTATTTATGTGTAAAGCCATCCGGACCCGGAGCTTTCCCTGGTTTGGATGTCTTGATGGCCTCTTGCAATTCCTCTAAGGTAATAGCAACGTCCAACTCTTCTCGAATCTGTTCTGTCAATTGAGAAATACCTGAAGAGGAAATATATTCCTCCATGATATTTTGAGGTTGTGATCTGGTAGGCAAATTATATAAAGATTGGTAAAATCTACGAAAGGTCGAGACAATCTGGAAGGGAAGGTGTACTTTTCTACCTTCGGGGTCCACTAAGTGGGGGACATAGGATTGAGTCCTCTGTTCCTGTAAAGCTCAAGCCAGTGAACGGCCGCATTTGTCTCCTGTCTCATAATAATATTTCCGGCATCTCTGAAGTGCTGCTTTAGCTCTATGTTGGAGTAACTCTGTCACTTGTCTACGCAATTTAAGGAGTTCTGTCTCCCCAGTGCACCTCGTGTTCTGTTTATGTTGGGAGTCTAACATCTGTATATCTGTCAGTAATTGGGTCAATTGGGCCTCCCTTTCCTTTTTTATTCTGGACCCATGCTTAATGAGTACCCCTCTTATTACCGTTTTGTGCTCTTCCCAGATTATCCCTGCATCTGTTTCCTCTACAGTATTATATTGAAAATAATACTGCAATTCCTTAATAACGTCCTCAACCACCATCTTATCTTCCATCAAACTCTCATTTAATCGCCACTGTCTCCTCTTGTCAGAGGAATACTCATTCATAGTTAATGTCAGTGAGACCGGGGCATGGTCTGACCATGTGTTACTCCCTATAGCCACCTCTTTAACCGCCGTTAACATACTCTGTGGAGTGAAAAATAAGTCAATTCTAGAATATGCTTTATGTGGCACTGAATAGAAGGTGTAGTCTCTTTCGTCAGGGTGATACGCTCTCCACGCGTCAGTAAGTTGGTGATTATGCAATATTTGTAAGACTCGTTTACGTAGACCTGTAGCTACCGAGGAGCTTCCCCCTGATGTATCCATCTTCGGGTCTAGGGGAAGATTAAAATCACCCCCCAAGATAAGTTTACCATCAGTAAATTTCATCAGCTTATTAATAGTAGCGCAGATAAATTGATCTTGATTATTATTGGGGGCATATATCGTGGCCAAAGTCACTTTTATGCCACCCATCATCCCTTTGAGGAACAGAAATCTGCCCTCTATATCTGTTTTTTTGTCTATTAATGTCCAGGAAATTCGTCTTGAAACCAATATAGAGACCCCTCTTGATTTAGCTGCCCTATTAAATGCATGATATGCATAGGGGTAGAAGTTGTTCTTAAGAATTGGTACCTTACCCTCTCTGTAATGGGTTTCCTGAATGTACGCCACATCCGAGTGTGAGCGTTTCAAATCTTGCATTAAAATCTTCCTTTTCTCTGGTACATTAAGCCCTTTCGCATTTAAAGAAGTGACCTTTAAAGCCTCCATCCCCCCACCAAAAAGCAACAGAAAAGAAAGAAAAAAAAAAAAAAAAAGGAAGGAGAAAGAAAAAGGAACAATAAGAAAAAAAAAAGAACAAAAAGGGTTCTAATAACCCTAATGTGTTACGTGGGGTTTACTCCCCCCCCCGTATCTCCCTCCGACAGATGAAGGGATAAAAGTGTATCTTTCCTAACGCACTCAACTCCCCCTACCCTATGTGAGTACTAACCTACTATGGGGGATTGATTGCGCATGAACCCAGGAGGGGAGCTCCCGGACCTCCCTCCCGCTCCTGCTTCTTATATCATCTCCTCAATATGTGTTTATATCTCTAAATCAATACCTGTACATTTATATTCTCCACTGTTCTATATTATTAATTTCTTGCCCATTGCTCTATTTCATACGATCTTTATGAAAGTGAAACTTATATCAACATACCTCCCTCAAAGGAGGAGGGTCCGGGGAGAAGCTTTTCCCTCCATCGCTGCAATATGTCATGGGGTATAGTGCCCTTTAGTGTCCCCCACCCTCGTCTCCCCTTTCCCTATCTCCCTACCCCACCCTGTCTACTTCCACAGAGAAATATGTCAACTACATAATAACCCTCCCCCCTAAACAAAAAAAAAAAAAAAGTCACACCCCCCCCTTCCTATACCCCTTCAGCCTATCCCTCTCCCTAACACATTCCTGCTACTCTCTAATGTCACTTCTCAGGCCCTTCTGTTATCCTACTCCATCATTTGCTAGCTTCTGCTCTTTTAGCCTTCCCTCTGCCAATTCCATGCAACCTCCCCTTTGTGTCTATTTATAAATCTATAAATTAAGTAGGTGACTATGAAATAAAAACCTCTCCTTTAGTGATTATCTGTATTATTGTTCTCTTGTACATATGTGTTGTGTTCCTTTGTGTCTTAGTGTTAAACAGTGTCGGCTCTACCAAGTCTGTGTTACTAATTCCCTTTTATCTAATCTTCATACACCAAAACTGAAAAATAAAACAACCCCACAGGGGATCTAGTGCAAGAAAAAAAAAATGAGAAAAAGAAAGTTAAAAAAAACACGCAGGGGGTCAAGTACAAAAAAACAGGGGACACAGGGGATCTAGTAAAAAGACCCACAAGGGGTCTAGTGCAAAAAAAAAAAAGAGAAAAACCCCCCACAGGTGGTCTAGTGCAAAAAAAGAAAAAAGAAAAAAAAAGTGAAAAATACCCCCAGGGGGTCTAGTGAAAAAAAAGAAAAAAGAAAAAAAAAGTGAAAAATACCCCCAGGGGGTCTAGTGCAAAAAAAAAGGCCTACAAGGGATCTAGTGAAAAAACCCACAGTGGGTCTAGTGAACAAAAAAAGAAAAAAAAAAAGTAAGAGAAAAAAAAACACAGGAGATCACGCACAAAAAAAGACCCACATGGGGTCTAGTGAAAAAACCCACAGGGGGTCTAGTGCAAAAAAAAGAAAAGAGAAAAAAAAGTGAGAAAAAACACACAGGGGGTCTAGTGCAAAAAACAAAAAAAACAAAAAAAACAAACATAAATAAATAAAACCCCACAGGGGGTCTAGTGGAAAAAAAAAATTTAAAAAAAGGGTGCGATACTCCGTGCATATGTGTGTAGCTAAAACCCGCATGGATAAAGATACAGGGAGGGCTGTGTTGTATGGCCTTCCTTTTTCATATATTAGGTGTAGTTTTCCTTGTGCTGTCTCGTGCAGTCCCCTCTACTCCCTACCCCTCTACCCCCCTCTACTCCCCCCCTTCCCTCCAGTGCACCCCAGACCCTCTATTCAACCATCATAACATCTTTCTTATCATCAACAAAAAAAAAGTTGGATAAGAATTCAAACAACAAAGAACATTTCCATCTAGGCTTATAACATGAATCCAAATATTCAGTTCCCCCGTTAGAGGAAAGAAAGAAGGGAGTGGCATATACTTATGTATTAATAAAACGAGAATCTATATATCCCGTTCCTCTTCCCTCCCAGGGAAGGTATGGTGATCCTTATGCTATCTCGTGCAATCCCTCCTACCCCCTACCCCTTCACCCCCCCCCCCCTCTCCAGCACATCCCAGATCCTCTATATATCCACCATATGACCTGTCTTGTCATCAATACATTAGAATAATAAAGTGATAAAAATTCAAAACATAAAACATTTGCAGCCCGGCTTATAAGTCCCATAGTTCAGTCCAATACATCTGCTGGAGAAAAGAAGGAATTGGCATATACTTATGTGTATACTTATATATAAAAAAAAAAAAAACCCAAGGATCTGTATGACTCCCTCCCCCTCCATCGTCAAGAAGGGGGAGGGGGAGGGAGGTCCCCCACTGGGCAGAAAAGGGAATGATGAGAGAGATGGGACCACCCAATACCCCCCCAAAATAGACAAAAAAAAACCCCACAGGGGGTCTAATGAAAAAAACCCCACAGGGGGTCTAGTGCAAAAAAAAAAAAAAACAGCCCCCTGGTTTCATTCTTCCAGCTTCTCCTCCGAATCTCCCCTCTGTTATATTAACAGTTTCACTTTCCTGTTTATGATACTATATTCTCTCTACTTTCTGGGCACTCTTGGGACCAACTGCAACCAGTCTGGAACCTCAAATTGATCAACACCCAGAAACAAAAAGAGGTCTGATAAGTCTACTCTGGAACGCAACCAGAAAGATAGAGTGCCCTTTTTTATCAGCACTAAAATTGGGAACCTCCACCGATATGTCCTACCCCAGTCTCGTACCCGCTCTAATAATGGGCGTAGTAGGGCTCTGCGCTGCAATGTAGCTCTTGATAGGTCTGGTAGAATTTTCACCTGGCCCCCCTTAAAGTCTATTGTTCCTGTCTCCCAGGATTTCCGCAATATGGCCTCCCTATGTGCGAAATAATGCAAACGACACGTCACGGGGGGCGATTAATGTCCTTGGACTTTGGGCCTAATGCTCTATGAACTCTATCAAGCTCCAAATTTAAAGGCATAGAGTCTTTTAGTATATTTTCAAAAATAGATTTTACCATGTCCTGTAGGTTTTCCTGGTCTAATGCCTCTGGGATTCCTCACAGGCGCACATTGTTGCGTCTACTCCGATCTTCGAGGTCCTCCAACTGTAGCTGTAGCGCCACTGAAGTCTCTTTTTGAGTGTAACTATCTCTCTCCAGTATGCTCACTCGCTGTTCCAGGCTTTGATATGCACTCTCCCCATCCGTCACGCGCTCCACAAGTATTTGTAGTTCACCCCAGACCAGCTCCAGTTCCTTACGGTGTGCATCCTCCACTTTTCCAATAAGGGTTTCTATGTCTGCCCGTGTGGGGAGAGCCTGTATAAGTGTCTTTAGGTCCTCCATTTTCAACCCCGCTGCTTCCTTCTCCCCAGGTAGGGGGATCATAGGTGTAGCCCCCGCTACCGCAGCCAACGTTCTGGGGTTCTGTGGGATAGTCTGTAGTGCTTCCACTCTAGTTCTCACCGACATCTGTCCTTGGGCTGGCTGCATATGTATGCTCTCCCTAGGCTGCAGCAGCACGTTTGCCTTCCCTCTCTCACTTCCGGGTTCAAGTCCTGCACCCTTTACCATGGGGAAGTAGCGGTGAATCTCTGGCTGCAACTCCCCCTCTCTGGGAAGCCAGACCAGCCGGGCTGCTTTGCGTGCGGTTCTCGTCTCCCTCTGTCTCCTCGAGTTCATACCGCTGTAGTCTCACCAAGAGATAGCCTTGAGGTCTCACCAGACTAATCCTGAAACACTGCTAGCATGTCGGTCAGTTAGTCAGCCTCATAAGGAGCAGGCTGGGGCCGGGAGCTTGTGTCTTTCACTCCCTCACCTGGCCATGTGCAGACCACTCCCCCCCCCACCTGCCACATCATTCTGTATGGTATTTAGTTTAACAGGCTGGTAGCTGAACACAGTACCACATTCGTAATTGTATAAGACTCTTTACACAGAGGAGGCTGGAGTTTTAAGGCACCTAATACACCTAGTCTAATGTAGCACTGTCCCCGTAGGGCTTGCTGTGTGTTGACTTCTTAGGCCTCTCTCTGATTACTTGCAGAAAGTTGCTGGGGGGGTTTTCAAATATCCCTCTTTACTCCCGCTTGCTCATTACTCAATAAACAGTCCAGGGTACTTGGGTTTTTTTTATATTTATTGTGGAACTTGGATGGGAGAATTGAATAGTGGGATACTCCAGATGAACTATTCACAATTGATAAGGACAACTCTCACTTGGCCTCACCAGGGTATTTGTGGAAGCAGCCACACTACTTTTACCACACTGCCACATGTATGGAGGAGTAAAGTCCTCTTGCTTTCTCTAGCAGCAGACTTGATGCAACTACTTTATCTCCAGGATATTCTCTAGCATCCCCTTGACTGACACCCATCCAATGACTTTTCTAGCGGAAGGGATGGCCCTCACAGGACAGGCCCCATGCCACTGATCTGTACGCACAGTAGGCAGAATCAGATCCTTCCTGGTGTCTCACTTCCTGTCAACTCTGCAGGACCTATGGATTCAGCTTTACTCTGATTTCAGGCCCTTAGGTCTGTTGTGAATTCATCAAGAAATATATTTTATATTTACTGGCAGAAACATGAGAGATGCTTAGGCCTCAAAAAGTAGATGAACTGTGATGTTGCAATAATTGAACTGTTGCCCTTTTGGAGACCTTTAGGACAAAATTGACGTTCTCATGTTTTTCCAAGTTTTTCTACTACTTTAAATATTGAAGACTTTTACAAACATGTATTGTGAGGAAAACTGTTGGAACAATAACTGCTCTCGTTACAAAACAAGGAGATATTTACATGGTATTAGTGAATAAACGAAAACTATCCATATAGCCATAGGATACAAGGTTATACAGACTATTCTCACATAGAAATAGCCTCACCTGGCCTAAACCCATTGTGTTCAAGTGAGGGACTGTTTAAAGAGCTAACACCTTGGCTAACAAAACTCATTGTATAAACTTTTAGGATGGTTTAGACAAACAAGTAATTTCTAAACACCCAGTGGGAATGTTCAAGGTCCATCTCAACACGTTAGAAAGAGTTGAATCTTGTGCCAGTCAAAAATATTTTAAAAGTATCTATAAGGTTATCATAAGTCATTTCAAACTATATATGACATTGTAAGTCACAGAGACATATTATAATTTTGGCATCTGCGGACCCAACAACTTTGGTATGAAGAAAATATATATGAAAGTGTGATTTTATAAGTAGAAGTGTTTCAAGAAACTAATTAGTATTAGGAAAAACATATAATTGTGATTATAACTATATAAGACTGTAGCCTATGCTTAGATAAATGAATATTCAGTGGAGATTCCAGAAGTTATACAGGTATCCATATAGATAATCATTTTTATGTAGTATGGATTAATATATATAACAACGTGTGTATTTCATAGATAGACCAGTTTTTACAGATATACATTTATAGAGATACATATATATAACCAAGTTATGTAATGGTGACTAATCAAACTTATACTGAGTGTATTTTACATTAGACCGATTACCAGAATATTTAAAGGTATATACTTATCCTTACCATTATACACATTATGAAAATAGAACGTATTAACTTAAAAGGATGGACTCAAAACACATGTGAGACACCTGGTGGTTGAAGATGGTATTATGCGGACTCCCTAAATTTCCAGAGAAGGTTAATAATTAAGTCTCCTAACCCAATGGAAAGTGAGCCACGTCCTTTTGGGCAGAGCCATTATAATTTTTATGGTCTTATTATCTGAAATGGTATTTAGAGGCAAGTAAGATGCCAAGGAGGAGAAGGAAGCTCAGGGATCCACCCTGAGGGGGTCACTGGGAGATACATACACTCCCAGACTGACACTCATGCACCATGCATGAATACATATCTTTACATTCATGAAGATCCCTCAACACCTAATACTTAGAACTCGGAGGTCACAAGAAGTAAATCCTCTTTAAGAGTATACATTTGGAAACTACGGCAGCCATCTTAACTCTGGTAACCAGCCAATAGGAACTGTAGCCATACTGGAATGGGTAATTATGTCATGTTGATTTTATCTTGTATGTTCTCTCAAATATTGATATGTTCTCTCAAATATCGATGCATTGAATATTATACAATTGATAATTATTCTCTCGAATCAATAACCGCCTTGTAGATTTTTCTCTAAAGATTCAAATTTTTCATCATATTTTTCTTTTTGCATAGTTGCCACATTTATTGACAATACAAACGTCTAATTTATTTCACATTTTTAACCACTTACTTACCTGCAGTATAGTAACGGTTGTACGTGTGAAATACAGATGTTCTGTTTAATTGTCAAGTTCACAAGGTTATTGATTCTACCGAGAAGTTATCATGGTGGTATTATGTCAAAGGGACGGTACGCCCATTTTTGTAAGCGTTTTTATTGATTTTCAAGACGTTCATGTCCTCACTGGCTTCAGGCATTCGCCCCTAAAAAAATATCTGTATAAAAATCTACACAGAGTATCCCACAAACTTGGAAAGGGGGAAAAGGATAATAGCATATGTACAGGGCCATGGGGCATACCCCATATGTGGCCAGTTAGCACAATAATTTAAGTGAAAAAATATAGATATCTGATGTACAAGATATTTACATATATTCAAAAGAGAGCATCCACCAAGTGCACTATATTAGTGCACCCCCCACCAAACAAAGATTGATTAGTGGGGAAATTGGTAAAACACCCCTAGCGAACTATGCTACAAATACAATTTTTACACATATACAAATGCATATTGTGGACAACCTCTGCCAAGGAATGAAGACTCCTGGCAGGCCTGCAAAGAGAATAAATACACGAGCATATAGTACTATGCACCCTATATACTTACAGTGAGACTGTCCTCTCCTCAGAGGCGACCTTCTCACTTAAATTATCCCTATCAATAATCTTCATATAGAGATAGCAGATATATCCAGCCCCCTAAGGGCAACTCTTGACTTGTCGTCCTGTAATGTTCCTGTAATAGATAAACAGAACAGCATCCTAGTCTGACTGACTAAACACATTATGTACTTGTTCCATTCAGGAACCATATGACTAGCAATTGGCAAAAGTCCCTCTCAATTACCAGGGTACTGACTCTTGCCCAATCTAGCCAGGTCCACAAGTTAGAATGAAGAGGTGCGGAGTCCATCCAACTGATGCTCGCAGTGTTAATTCTTCTGCAGCACCGAGGCAACACATCTTCTCCTGACAGCCTGCTGTTTTTGCTGGAGCCTGAGCAATAGCTGGCCTACTTGCATAGCTCCCAACTGTCCCTGATTTTGAGGGACTGTCCCTGATTTGAAACAAAGGCCCTCTGTCCCTCTTTCCTCCTCATTTGTTCCTCATTTTGGTCTGATCTATACAGTTGTATATAAAATGCACACATTTTCTATCAAAAAGTGTTTCCCAGTGCTAAACCTTTCTTTCACCTGATTTTTAAATTGCTGCATTTGTAAATTCCAAAAGTCATTATAAAGGAATAGTTGTGGTTAAAAAAAAACACTTGTGGGTTTTACCAATATTTTTTTGTACAATTCTTCTTTAACGGGGGCGTGGCAGGCAGTGTGCCCTATACCTGCATACTTTTGCTGATAGGTGTCCCTCTCAGAAAGTTGGGAGGTACCGTATATACTCGAGTATAAGCCGAGTTTTTCAGCACAATTTTTTGTGCTGAAAATGCCCCCCTCGGCTTATACTCGAGTCAAGCACTTTTCTGCAGCAAAAAATTTAATTTTCCAAACTGACTTTGGGGCCTTGTATCTCAGGGCCACTTGGTGCTAGGAACCCCAAATTTGGATATATTGTAAGCTGGGGTTCCTAGCACTAAGTGGCCCTGAGATACGGGGCCCCAAAGTCGGTTCGGAAAATGTCATTCTCTGCTGCAGAAAAGTGCTTGACATTTTCTGAACCGATTTGTGGGGCCCTGTATCTCGGCTTTGGATATATTGTGGTACTAGTTCCACTGGCTTTGTACACCAAATTTGGAGTTCCTAGCACTAAGTGGCTCCGAGATACGGGGCCCCAAAGTTGGTCAACTGTGTCCATCTGCAGCAATGTCATTTCGGGACCCTTTGGGTCCAGAGACCCCAAATTTTGGCTGCCGCTAGGGGGCATCTAGGAACCCTTAACTACCGAGTTTGAAGTTCGGGGGACCTAAGGCTGCAAATGGGCACAGTGAGGCATGCAAATGGGCACGGTGAGGCTGCAAATGGGCATTGTTGACCCTCTTTTCCACTTACAGTAGCTGCGCATTTCTCACCCTAGGGTTATACTTGAGTCAATACGTTTTCCCAGTTTTTTGTGGTAAAATTAGGTGCCTCGGCTTATATTTGGGTCGACTCATACTCGAGTATATACGGTATGTACTTTGTGAGTGTTTGCAGAAACTCTTCAAGGGAGCACTTTCTCTCTGACATCCCCCTCCTCTGAAGAGACAATGAGCCACTACCCCTTTTTTTCTACAAGGTAGCAACTCGCACAAACTTTCCTGTAGCATTACACTGGCCCAAAAGAATCTTTGCAATGTGTCCTTGCTGAGTGAAGTATCTTCGCAAAGTGTCCTTTTCCTGAACATTACTTGAGCAACTATCATGGCCCAAAGATCTTCACAGAGTGTCTTAGTGAACTAGGGGTTTACCCCCTCCAGGTATCAGCCCCTGGCTTTACCAGGAGAAGTCCTCTGTGGCAGAACTGCTTTTCTCCCAGGTGATGAAACATTGACAGTTTCAGTGGTCCCCTCCTTCATTTGCAAGGATAGAAGGGAAGGGGATTTGGGAAAAGGGCATTTAACCCTATGAAAAACAAGCCAACTGTGGCAACTATTGGGGCTCAATAGCCCCTTGACACAACAGTCCTTGAATCTGGCTCAGACATGGCATACCTCAGTAGTAATGGTCCGAATGAGGAATTTGCACGATCTTGCCTTCAGGACTCACAATACTAGTGGACCAAGCTTGGCCTATTCTGTCTGGACGGTTGACTTCCATCCGATCAATGTCTATCGACCACCCCAGATTCCAGTTCTCCTTGATAGAGAGGAAGGTGTCCCAAAGCAGTGACCTGGCAAGTTCTGGTGTGGCTTGGGGACATACAGGAAGTCCCAGACGGCTTCATCACACCAGGCTTCCCTCTTACTTTCAATTTTCTCCATTACCTTCCTTGGATCGTATTGGTATTTGTATCCGTACTCCATGGCCACCTTCCTGTGTATGAATCTTTGGAAATGAGAGAACCTAGGAAGTTTCTGCCTATCACCTCTCCCAGATGGGGCATACGGGGTCTCCACTTTGGTTATCAGTTTTTTCTTAGGAGTCGTTCTGTGCTGAGCCCGAGCATAGGTGCGGGTGGGGATAGGTCTGGGATCCTTGTGGCATAGGCCTTGCATAACCACTGATTCCTCACACACCTCATGCGAATGACTGCAACCTCTGTCTCTTCACTGAGTAAACCGGGACTTAAGAAGCTTCTTCTTCCCTCAGGTCCCAATCCCACTCAGTCTCTGATTCTGATCGCCATTCACTGATTCCCTTTTCAAGGGACCCAAATCAGTTCTCGAATCAGGGCGACCCCACATCAATAATCCCTGCCTCCTCCTCACTGGACAAACTGGAGGACTTCAGCTTCTGGATCCATTGAAGCCCCTCTGCCTCTTTAGGAGCTGGACTTTGGTTGCTGCGACTGCCACTAATGCACCCTGTGGCCGCTGCTCGGCCTTCATGACTTGAGTACATTAGACCTCTAAGACGTGGGTCTCCCTGGTTTGGAAGATTATGGTATGGGTGTGCACCACTGGTCCTGGCCCCAGTGGTGTTCTCGGCACTCCCCATCCTCTCCAAAAAGTAATAGCCACTATGAGTGTCAGCAGTTCACATATAATTTTTTGGGCTGACAATCACTCTGTTCCAATCTCAGCAACATATCCCCGCAGTGCCCAAACTGGCCCCACACTCGCAGCCGCGCGAGAACATTCAGGCATTTGTTACATACCAGCCCAAGATGCTCCGGGTCTCCTTCACTGCACAACACCATACTTCCCTTGGGCATCGATTGGACTCCTGTATCCCACAGGGTCAGATGCTGCATCTCAGTTTGCTCTGCAGGCTTTGCTCCAACATGTGCAATAGCCTCCATGCTCCACCTCACTCCAGTACCCGCCATCTTGCTACTCCTCGCACATGTCTCCTCTGCAGCTACATCCAATGGCTGAAGTGATGTCACGGCTCCCTTCCTCCACTCAGATTGACAAGCCACGAGTGGCGACTCTGCCCACGGCCCCAGACTAGCTGACTCTCTGGCAGTGGCTCCTCCTGCTAGGCAGATCTCTTTGGCGCGCTCTCTTCCACGCGGTACACTTACCCCTTTACTGCTGCCATAACACTGCTCAGCCTGTACAAATGGTACTGAAATGCAGATTATGCCACATGTAGTGGTGCCCCCGTGGGGTCGCTGCGTGTTTTAGTTCCACACATCACCCTGCTTGGCCAGGCATTCACTTCAAACACACTTAAAATATTATGAAAGGTTGTCCGAAGCATAATGTATCTAGACATTTTGCTGCAAACAATAATCCAACTGGATTATTGTTTTGGGGTATTGAGAGATACAACAAATCTTGGAGGGGTGATCACAAAATCAGAACCCTCAGTCAGAAAGAGTGTAAGTGGATACATAAAATGAGAACACTTGAACCTGAGGAGTTAAATATAGATTTTGATTTGAATTGTTTTATTAGTGACTATTGATTTTATATGTTTTCCACCTGATGTAAATCTCATATTTCATTTCCGGTGCACACACCAATTTTATTATTGTGATTATACAAAAAAAATGATTCCCTTTGCCAAGTAGGCTTACTGTAATTATACCTCTGGGTATTAATACCCATGAGGATTTACAGGATGTTTTTTAGAATCACTTTTTTGGATTTTAATTTCGTTTTTAATTAATAATCCATTTTATATATATATATATATTTTATTATATATATATATTTTATATTTTAATATTCATGTAAGAGCAGGTCTCATACGTATGTTGACAATTTTTAGATCAGCCATTTATTTATAGATTTAATGTATCGGATCGTCACACCAGTTTAGTCCCTTTTGGTGACTGGACGTGCGGGGTCCTTTTTCTGCGGGTGGATTGGATGTCCTCCTACTTCAATATTAATTTTTTTAAGTCATTCAATAAACTTATTATATATATAAATTATATTTAAACTAGTATCAATGTTTTTATCTTATGGAAAATGGCCGCGATCTTGATAATGTTTGGTCCTCAACAAAATGGCGATTCTCCCATTTCCTGCCCGCATGATATAAATAGACTGACATTCTAGCCATTCCGGTTCCCTGAGGAAGTCATGTGATATGATGTAACGCGTAGGAACACGTAGGATGTAACCGGAAGTATCTATCGTGGACCGGAAGTGACATATTAGGTGGCGTGGAACGTCGTTTTCTTGTTCATGTTTGGCGCGCTTGCTGCTGCTACAGTGTAAGCGGTTATTGTACTCAATAAATCCAGTTATCTTGGATATCACACTATTGGAGGCTCACTTATTTTACATATGGATCTTATCAATGATCGCGAGGGGATGTAATTCTATGCAGACACCACCATTGATCCTGAATCTCGGATGGAGGCCGCTTCCCAGAGGATACATTAAAACATATTATCTATGTCCTTAAGGTGAGAGTTCTGTGAGCACTTAGCGGTGGTGTGTATATCACAAAGTCACAAGATCAACAATCAACTTTGTTTTCTTTTGGATTATATATATTATTGGACTCTCTTCACTGACACAGTCACCATTGGGATTTTTTGTTTTCACTTTATTGCAATGTAAATATTTATCATTGTCTGACACTATACATTGATTATTTCAATAGCCTTTACTTATTGGGTTTTGCGCAGGATCACATATATATTTATTTATATATCCTTTCAGTTTGTTTGTAGTGAGTGGTGTTCACTTTTGATTTTGCAGCAATTCCATTTACACTGAATATCTAGTTTTTACTTAGTAGCGCAGAAGTCCTTCTACGGATCATTTTTTGTCAATAAAGGTCATTTGTTTGTATCTTCTGTTTTGTTTGTTTTCTGATACCATTCACCAGACTTTTTTAGAAAAACCTCATAGGCAACTACAGTTATATGCAAATATTGATTTACCCCAAAAAAGTCAGTAAGCTATGCCTCCCTATTTATTGATGAGGCTGCCAACTAATAGGAACACTTTGTAGGTGGGAACAAACATTGAGATTCGCATATAGCTTCATCTGAATACATCTCTGGATCTACTGACATGGGTGAGGTGCAGTTTGACCAAGTTTCCGATTATCAAAAGTTATCAAACGTATAATACAGAAGTGATGTGTGACATACAGTAGGTGTTTGGTACAGAAAGAAAAGTGCAAAAATTCTAAGAATAAAATGGTCAAAATGTCATAAAGTGCTTCAGAGGCCTGCATATGTGCTCAGATGGCTGTCACGTAACTGATAGGAAACTGAAATGAAGAGTATGGCCTCTCTTATTTCAACTGCCCAAGCACCACTGGAAGTAGAACAGACAGTGCCAAGCGACCGGAGAAACATGAGAACCAGAAGATGTTGATTGCAGAACCTCGGACTGGAGAATTCAGATTGAGAAGATCCAACAGGGCATAGGGTCAGAAGTGTCAGTTAATGGATCAGCTGCACCACAAGTTAAACCGGCACAAGTTAAGTTCGAACTCTGGTTGGCCACAGGTTCAAGATTGAGGAGTCCTCCAATGATCCCAAAAAGCAAGTGTCATGAATATGTGTAGATGACTGTAGCTGGTTCTAGAGAAGTCCAGACCTGGTACTAGGTGATTGCCTGGAACAGAATTTAGAGACAGTTGCAGAGTCACAGAGAAAGCCAGGGTCAGCAACAAGTGGGAAGTGCAGTACAAAATCATAAGCTGAATCAAGTTTGTGGATAAAGCAGAGGTCCGTAATTAGCAGGCAGTGGTAGAGAGCAAAATCCAAAATCAAGTCAGTAACAGGAATCATATGGAGGACACATGTCAGACCACAGAGACTAAGCTTGTAAATGAACCCGAACACTTCATGAACACATTGGGTAGGCAATGAATCTCATTTACTCTCTTTGGGCTAATTCACACAGGTACTAAACTGTGTGGGGGCAGCCCATACAAAATGAATAGGTTTATGTTGTACAGACTCACCTGCACAGTCAAATTTGACAGGTTCAAAGGGAAATGTGCAAAGGCCCTGATGCAGAGGCTCTGCATCCATCTGTGTGAATGAACCCTTAACATTTTTTTGTCTTTGAACAACTGCAGTAGTGCTGTAATTTCTGTTTGAACAAGTGATCTATTTCTATTAACAGCTAGAAAGAAATACAAAGAGAAGAGGAGCAATGCTAAAGACCAAGTGGCAGGTATGTAATGATGCTTGATAAAGGAATGCGGCCATTCGTCCACCAATGGCAAGTCTATTCTGAAACGTGTCGTATACGTGTGATGTCATCACCGGGCGCCACGCTGTATTTGCTCCCCAAGCCTCATTTGTGATCCTCTGCACGGCCAGACGTGTTCCATCTCAGAGGCTCTCACTACTCAGCGGTGAGCGGCAGTGCGGCTGAACGGTTGCTCTGGCGTCCCTCTTCCCCCACTTGGAACCCTTAACCTGTTATCCAGGACATTATCTGGCTCCCAAATACAGCAGGATTTGTGTTGGACTGTTAACTGCAAGAGACTGCACCTGGCTGCATCAAGCTCATCCTTCCTCCTCTGGACTTGGCATGCACTGCAGGAACCGCTGTGACCTGTAGTTCCACCGCATCTCTTCAGCCCAGCCAACTGACCCGAATGCAACTTCTCCAACTTTTATGTGAGTGGATATTGCTGTTTTAATAAAATGTGTTTATGATATATACTCAGAGGCGCCCCTCTCCTTGTTGTTGGTATAGCTTGACAGTGGCAAAGTTAAAGTGGGTCTGTCATTAAAATAAGATGCCATTTTTTTTACTGCAAGCACGATTTCAACACTTTACTGTGATGCTAGAACACATTAAAAACAAAAAACTTCCAGTAAGGTGTTGAATCGAAAGAAAAAATAATTCCAGGCAATCAAAAATTATTAAATATTCTAATCCTAAATCAGATCAGATATCATTAATGTTTTTTTTATGGTGACAAAGTTTGTTTTGTGATTTTTTTTTTTTTTACTTTCATTCCATCCACATGGTCTTTGAAGAAGGTGACAGGGGTCATTTAAACAAAAACACATCACATAACAAAAGTTCAAATGTAGAGGCTCAAGATGGAGTACCAACATCTCCATAAACCCAACGAAAAATAAATAGCAAGGTCCCAAAAACTTGTTCAGCACAAGAAGATGGCAGAAAAGTAGGTCCCCAAATTACAAAACCGGACACTAGCCAAGATACTACTGGCAATTACCATTCCTTTAACAGACCAAAATGAAGGAAAAATGAAGGAAAAAGTTACATGACCAGACTTGAGGAAGACCAAGAAAGAACAGACTATAAAGTTCTGAAATCTAACATCAAGCAAGAATTATTTCTGAAATATAGAGAAATCCAAGAATTTGGAAACACAAAAGCAGTCCAAAAATTCAGATACAGTGATCTGCAAGAACAAAACCAGAACCAAGGAGACCCAAAAGATGATTATTGGTGAAGGCATAGATGAACAGCCAAAAATTGAAGCAACAAAGCTATGCAAAAGACCAGCACAAAATAGATCTATGGGGAAAAAATAAAAAAAACGTGCAGTTAAAAAGTCCAACTGGAAAACTAAAACAAACCCAACAAGCTAAAAAGGGTAAGCTCTTTGGATGAATTACTTTTTTGTTTTGTGTTTTTGTTTAATAAATTTACATGCCTGCGAAAAAGGAATATACGTATGCATGTATCGCTCAAGGTGTACAGTCGGCATACATAATAAGATGGTGCAGTAACTTGTCACAGTTTTATCACAAAATGGGAGACAGAGAAAATATTATTTTATGGGTTTACAGAAGGGACAGAGTTCAGAGTTGTATCTTCAGTGCATTGATCTTTTCTAGTAGTTCAAAGAGCAGGTAGTAGGTGGGCAGTGCCTATAGACAAATCTAAAAAAGTGTAGGCTCAGAAAAGTATGGTTACCTTTCTTATCCTCTACAACTATTCAGCATAGCAGGTATGAGGGATGCTAAGGATATACTGTATATACTATTTTACAAAATCTATTGGCAAATGTTTGATTGTCTAATTTTGCTTTTTAAAGCTAAACTCTGGTAGCTATTTCCCCTTACTGACATAACTTCACTGGGATAGTCTTAAAAAACTCTAGTCTGAATCCCCAAAATACCATAATCCATGGTCATATGACGGGCATGATTTTGAGTCTTCTATCTTCTTCATTGAAGAGGAAGAGGATCCTTCTTAGGGCATCCATGTCACTTAGTTTCCCATGACCATTCTTATTGGCTGTCTACTGGTGAGGTCTTCTCAGCATATAGAAGACTGTAACATAAGATGTCAGTAAGAGACAGTGAGTCTGCTGCTGTTCTAGATCTCTGACTCTGGGAAACAGCAAGGTCCATGGACAAAGTTAGGTACGTGTAAAAGAGCTTCCTATGATATTTATACAAGAAAATTGCTGAATTGGTGAGATAAGGTGGAGTGATGGATGAAGATTTGCCTGGACAGAGGCTCTAGAGCCCAACTCCAGCCAAAAATGTAATTTTTGCATTGAATTAGGAAGTATATACACTTTATATACTGTATACATGTGTATTGATATATATCTATATCTAAATATATATATATATATATATATTTGTAGATATAGAAATAGATAGCTATATATATATATATATATATGACTGTTTGATCAATAAACCAAAAAGCTTGCATTAAAATTATAGGAAACAATGAAAAACTAATAAGTCTTCCTTCAAGGTTGCCAGGCTTACTGCCTATCAGGAAAGCAAATCCGGTGAATTTAAAAGCAAACTAAGGTGGTAAAACCATTTTATATAAATTCCCTAATAAATGTCCCTGTAGGGTCCTAGTGCGCATGGCCATTTGGTACTTACTATATGGCCCTTGGGCCCCAGCACCCAAAATTAAGGTTTGTCCTTAAAAGGAAAGACAGAGGGCGCACCAGCCTTGTGCATTACCTTCACAACACTTTAATGTATAAAGGATAAAAAATGCATACTCACAAACGAGTATTGAGTCAAGCATATAGTGTAAAGTCCATCAATTGCATCATCCAGCAAGATCAGCTGGGCATTTCCAATGGTTGGGATGTATAGTCCAAAAACAACTGACGCTTTTTTCTGTATTAAGGTTTGTCCTTGCCTAGGTGCTTACACAGGGACAAAGAAGAAAAATAGTATTTAAATTGGTGTCTTCTAGATAAATAAGTTGGGTGTTTTACATTTCACACTTTCTTACTTTTTCTGTGTTGTCCATTCTTTTTTTCTGTGATATTTTATAATGGATCTTGCTCAGAGGAATATCAAATGTGATGCCAGTAATATTTGATTGGAGTAAGGGAGCTCTGAATTGTAATAGAACTGTAATGGGAGTGAACTCTAGCAGTCTCTTGTATTGTAACATGTTCCTAGTCTCCTCCAACCACTTCTTTAGAATGTCTGTAGATACTGACCATCTTCTGTAATACGTTGGGTCTGTTTTGAGAAGCAATACATTTCTCTGAACATTATATGCAGCCCTTTGGTGATGTCAGGGGATTTATTGAGGCTCCCCATGTGTGTAGTACATTAACCGCTACTGCTAAAAAAAGATCCCAGAATAAATGCAACTGACTTGGGAAAAGTTTGGAATACAAGTGCTTATAGTAAAGGTATATATGCGTCTTCTTCTTTCAGGTGGAAAGCATTTTGTAGATCAACACCGGGTGAAATTAATAGAAAAGGTGACCAGTGTAGAGCCAGTTCTCGATGATCTCATGGATAAAAAAATTCTGACACCGGAACGATACAATACGAACCAAGACAAAATGAGGACACTTTATCAATATATAAGAGGCTGGGGTGACCCAGAAAAAGACACATTTTACTGTCTGCTTAGAAAACATAACCCAGTTCTTATCAAGGATCTCAATAGACAAAATAAGAAAAGAAAAACTGTTTAAATCTAGATTATTGTGTAAATACATTCATTATGTGTATTCTTTCTGAAACTCGTTGTGCTTTGTGTACTTCCTCCAGATCTGTGCAGTAATCCAGTGTGAGACTTCCTGTAATAAAGACCACCCATTTCTGCTCTCTCTCCTTGTGCAGGGTGACTGGTCTTGTCTCCGCCCCTCCTGTAGTTTTCTGGAGGCAGCCTGTAGTGGGTGGGGCCTGCTGGGCCCCTCCCACAGCTCAGCTCTCTGCACAGTCTATGTACAGCACAGTGATGATGTCACTGCTACTTATGCAAGGTAATATCTGTGTCTGTAAAGGCATTTAGTGCACACAAAGTGGATTTACAGTATAGCTTTTGTAGCTATTATGGAATACTGTATATATAAATGGGCTTGTTCACACTTGCGATAGTTTATGAAAAACAATCTGAGCTGGATCGATCAATCGAAGGGGCTCAGAAGTGATATTGCTGCCTCCTAAATGCCTTTTTTCTTTTCTGCAGCCGAAAGGGGATTTCAAATGGGAATGACCTGTTGCAACCACGAGCCTGGCTCGTAGTTGTGGCATAGACCATTTACTTGAAAAGGTCAGGTTTGGTGACACTACTGCCCACTTAAAGGGATATGGGGAATAATTTTTCCGAGGCATTTGTTCCATTCCAACTGGCTGCAATGCAGTGGCAGCTGGTGCTTAGAATTTTTTGGGGGGGCGCAAACTGAAAAAAAAACATCAATTGCCGCCACTGTGCCATCAAACGCAGCCACTGTGCCCATCAAACGCAGCCACTGTACCCATAAATTGCCACCACTGTGCCATCAAACGCAGCTACTGTGCCCATCAATTGCTGCCCGTGTGCCATCAAACGCAGCTACTGTACCCATCAATTTCTGCCAGTGTGCTCATCAATTGCTGACACTGTGCCCATAAATTGCTGCCAGTGTGCCCATCAATTGCCACTACTGTGCCCATCAATTGCTGCCAATGTGCTCATCAATTGCCACTACTGTGCCCATCAATTGCTGCCAGTGTGCCCTTCAATTGCTGACACTGTGCCCATCAATTGCTGCCAGTGTGCCCATCAAATGCCACTACTGTGCCCATCAATTGCTGCCAGTGTGCTCATCAATTGTTGCCAGTGTGCCCATCAATTGCTGACACTGTGCCCATCAATTGCTGCTAGTGTGCCCATCAATTGCTGCCAGTGTTCATCCCCCGCCCACCCGGCACTTACCTGTCTTGGTGGGGCAGCAGGACACGTTCCTCCACGTTCCTCGCTCCTCGATGTCTTCTCCCGTCCTCTTTCTATGATTGGACGCCTGATAGGCTACCATTTCACAAAAAATTGTCAAAAATGTTAAAAAAGACAAGAGACGGTTTCTGACAATTCCTTTATTAATTTCTTCTTCCATTTTCTTTCTTCTGGTCTTCCTTCGATGTTCTTCTTCTTCCTCCATCTTCTTCTTCCCCTGCTTCATCCTCCACTTCCTTCTCCGGTCTTCTCGTCTGGCATCTTCCTCCGGCTTCTTCTCCGCTCTGTCCTCCGCACGATCCGCCTCAGTGGGAGTGTTCTGCTGTGTGACGCTTCTGTTGAGGTGACAGTTCTTATATAATGGAGGGCGGGGCCACCTGGTGACCCCGCCCCCTCTGATGCATGGGGATATCCCTATAGCTTTCCCCGTGTTGTCAGAAGGGGGCGGGGTCACCCTGCTTAGGTAAACGGGTGACCCCGTCCCCTCTGACAACACGGGGAAAGCCATAGAGATATCCCTGTGCATCAGAGGGGGGCGGGGTCACCGGGTGGCCCCGCCCTCCATTATATAAGGACTGTCACCTCAACAGAAGCAGCCCCCACGCATTTTTTTTTTTAAATTTTGGTTCGGGGTTCCCCTGTGGGGAAATTCCATGCCGTTTTTATTAATGAACTTTTATGTTTATTGTCGGGACCGACAATTCATTAATAGCTGGCACTAGTGCTAGCACTTTTAAATGACTTTTATTTCCTTTAGAAATGTAATTTTGCTGTCAGACTGTTCTAAACACGGGAAACATGCGCCACTTTACAGGCATACTATAGACACCCCCCAGGTACGAAATTTAAAGGAATATTATACTTTTATTGTTTGACTTTAAGCATTATTAAAATCACTGCTCCTGAAAAAATGGCTGTTTTTAAAACTTTTTTTTGCATTGATCCATGTCCCCTGGGGCAGGACCCAGGTCCCAAAACACTTTTTATGACAATAGCTTGCATAAAAGCCTTTAAAATTAGCACTTTTGATTTCTCTTATAGACTTTTAAATTGTGTTCCGCGGCTTTCAAATTTGCAGCGAACACCCCAAATTGTTCGCTATTCAGCGAACGGGCGAACAGCCAATGTTCGAGTTGAACTCATGTTCGACCCAAACATAAAGCCCATCCCTACTCACAAGTAGGAATGAGCCAAACACCCCCCAGTTCGGTTCGCACCAGAACATCCGAACATGCAAAAAAGTTTGTTCGAACACGCAAACACAGTTAAAGTCTAAGGGACACGAACATGAAAAATCAAAAGTGCTAATTTTAAAGACTTATATGCAAGTTTTTGCCCTAAAAAGTTTTTGGGGACCCAGGTCCTGCCCCAGGGGACATGTATCAATGCAAAAAAAGTTTTAAAAAGGCTGTTTTTTCGGGAGCAGTGATTTTAAGAATGCATAAAGTGAAACAATAAAAATGAAATATTCCTTTAAATATCGTGCCTGGGGGTTGTCTATAGTATGCCTGTAAATTGGCGCCGTTTCCCCATGTTTAGAACAATACCACAGCAAAATGACATTTCTAAAGGAAAAAAAGTTATTTAAAAATGCTTGTGGCTGTAATTGTATTGTCGGGTCTCGGCAATATAGATGAAAATCATTGAGAGAAACGGCATGGCCCCCCACTCCACCCCCCAGCCCATTACAAGGCTCTTTGGGTCTGGTATGGATATTAAGGGGAACACTGCACCCAGATTTAAAAAAAAATTGGCGTGGAGGTGGCGTGGAGGGGCCCCCAGGCACTATATACTCTGAACTATACACTTGCCCTATATACTATGCAGAAAATTGGGCTTTAGGTGTTGGTGGTGCCAGAGCACTGTAACCCCTCACAGTTACTCTTGTTGGGCGCAGGAACAGGCCCTGCTGTTAAATATTTCAAAAATTGTTAATACATGTCTGTGTTAAACAGGGGCAGAAAAATTTGGCCTTGGGTGGGGGTGGTGCCACAACACTGTAACCCCTCACAGATACTCTTGTTGGGCGCAGGAACAGGCCCTGCTGTTAAATATTATTTCAAAAATTGTAATTACAATACAGTGCAGCCATAGTGCAGTTGCTACTACTTTTCTGGTGGTGTACACAATACAGTGTAGTGTGGTGTTACAAAACAAAATATACATCATGTCTGGAAGGCCACCAAGGAGAGGCAGACACTCACAGGCCAATAAAAGAGGGCAAGCAGGCTCTGTGTCTACAGACAACAGTGCTGGTCGTGGAAATGGTGCATCCTCTGCACGTGGCCGTGGGGCACGCTTGTCCTATTTCTTTGCTGCTGGCCGTGTTATTGAGCCAGAACATGCAGAAGAGTTGGTGGAGTGGATAACAAAGCCATCCTCATCCTCCTCATCCTCTGTCACCCAGGCTCAGAGTAGTTTGCCTCCCTATGCAGCTGCCAGAGCGGCCTATTCCATTGGCTCCTTGTCCACAGTCACTCCTTCCATAGCCCCACCTTTATGCACAGAGGAGTCCTCTGAACTATTCGACCACAGTGTCAGGTACATGCTGCTGGAGGATGCGCAGTGATTTGAAGGCTCCAATGTTGGTTCCCAGGTTGAGGAAGGAAGTACCGTGAGCCTAGAGAGAGGGGGTGCCCAAGAAGGAAAAGAAACTGGCAGTCATGTTCCCCCAGCTGCAGCATAGTGTCAAGTTTGCTCCAGTGACGAGGAGAGAGGGGATGATGAGGTCACTGATTCTACTTGGGTGCTTGATAGGACAGAGGAGGAGGCACAACTCCAACAAGGCAGGTTGTCCTCTAGGGGCAGCTTAAGGGCAGCCACCCTACTGGATCACACCGCAGAGCTCTGCAGGTGCAGGGCGCTGCTGACTCCCCGCTGATTTTGAAAAGTTCTTTGGTGTGGGCCTTTTTTTTTTTTTTTTTTAATGTTTATTTTTTCCATAGGACGTATTCCAAGATACACTACTGTCTTTTTAAAGAACATAACATTACAATTAAACATTTCATATTTAGAACACATCATTACATTCAAGTAATAGAAGGAACACCATTCAGACTCCTCGTCCAAGGTGTCCTCACCGTTTCACATCCTAAATTCTAAAAAAAGAAATGATCAAAGTATACTCTTGGCACCTTTGAAATGTAGTGAGTCGCATCCCCCGTTTGCGACCCTCTCCACATTCCACAACCCGTCCTAATATTTTTTTTAAATTACGCAACTCTAAGCCCTATAACCAAAATAATAACACCAAAAAAAATAAAACGTCACAAAACCAAAAAAAAAAAAAAAAACCCAGGGAAGAAGGGGGACGGGCAGGCAGGGAAGGACATCTGCTGGAGAGCATCTGGTAGAAACCCTATATGTGCTCGCAAAGTGCAGGAAGAAGTAGGATGAATCCCTCTAAGAATCTCTTTAGCTATTTAGGTCACTGTTGAGGAGGGCTCTTCCCTCATCTGAGGACAGAAAAACATTCCAAGATGACAAAGTCTTGGAGTATAGTTCTTGTTGATGTCGTGCAGAGAGTACCAGGTCTTCTAATCTGCTGATCTCTTTTACTCTTCGTAACCATATCCCAACTGTTGGTGATGTTGTTGATTTCCACATCCAAGGGATGCAGGACTTAGCTGCACAGTGGGACCAAATTAAGGAGATTTTGGGCCGTCATTGGCACATCTTGTCTGAGGCCCCCATCCTGGGAAATCTTGTTAGCAAAAAACCTCTGCTCACTGCTCGTAGAGCAACAAACCTGAGGGACCGTCTGGTACATTCAGAGTACAACCGCCCCAAAAAACGTAACTGGCTGACTGATCTTCCACCTCTTAAGGGCATGTACCGTTGTGGTAGGTGTCATGTATGTAGGTATGTGGATAGAACGGATGTGTTCGCCAGTTCTGACAGTAAAAGACAGTTTAAAATCAACCTTTTTTTTCAACTGTACAACCACACGGGTAATTTACATGCTGACTTGCCCGTGTGGTCTCATCTATGTTGGCAAGACCAAAAGAGAACTGAGAATCAGGACTGGCGAGCACATCCAGAGCATCCTTAACAAGGACGACGATCGGCCTCTATCCCTGCATTTCCTCGAAAAACATGAGGGTAAACCAGATGGCCTTAAGGTTAAGGGCATATACAAACTTAACTTGCCCCATAGACGTGGAGATTTCGATAGGATATTGTATCAAAAGGAGAAGGTGTGGATTTTTTATTTAAATAGTATGCAGCCTTTCCGGATTGAACAATGAATTCACTCTGTCTCCCTTTTTGGAGCAATAAATTAACAGAAAATATTCTAATTATGTTCATTCAGGGATCAAAAATCTCCTGTTGAAAGTCCACATCTTCTCCCGACTGAGATTGACACCATTTGTGGATAACAGATTGCATACAATTCGGTTCATGAACAGCGCCTCTGTCTTCCACATAGATGGCAGTATCCAACGTGTGAAATATAACCAGATGAGATGACGATCTGTTCTCTCCTTCCATATTGTGTCCATCACATGGCCATACATTAGCCGATCAGATTGAAACCACAGTACCCTTTGACTATTGGCTCTGTATATTAATAGCAACTGTATAACAAGCTATGTTTATTCTCCGCAATGGTAATAGCAATAGGACATCAAACCCTGACCATACATAAGCCGATTAGATTGGAGAATCTTTATGAACCCACTACTATTAACGTTCTGTCTGAATTTGTAACACAGCTGTATGCATGAGTGTGACTGCACTAATTGGTGAATGCAAATTAAGGTTAGGTTTTGGTGCCCAGGTGCTGGTATAATTGCAGGATATTGAATACTGGCCGTAAGGCTATTTAAGCACTCACCTGGGGGCACCACATTTGCTCTGAAGAAGCTTGGCAACAAGCGAAACGCGTAAGCGTCTAACCTATGCACAGGTGGGACATAGACCTCCACACATCGATGAAGAAGCCCCTTTGATCATATGGGAACATCCCGACTGACTCTCGGATATTGGGCTGAGCCTTGCGGTGGACACTGAGACTGAGCGCTCCTTCCAACCACCTGTTAGATCAAGCGCGGAGCGTCTGAACGTCTGAACCCTGTGACTCACCGTACATCCCCTCGGGGAAGATCCAGAAACGACAGCTCATATCTGCAACAGACAAACACACGGCATGAACGCTCCCCCACACCACACCAGCGCGGCTACCATCAGTTCCCTCGGGCTTCACCATTCCTCCACTGAAGACGTCACCAGCATTTGCACTTTACTGAGGAAAGACCGAAGGCTTAATACTCAATTATTTTTAAACCCTATTCAGGAACTTTATGAAATTTTGAACAGACCCGGGTCTCCTCTATAATGATTCATATGTGTGCGAGTGCATGAGCGATAGGTGTATGTGGAATGTTGTGGTGGCCACCTGTGCAATATAGGACCCTTGTCCTATTTTTTAATATATGGTTTTTGGATAGTTGTTCTGTATTTATTGTGACACGAATAAAGTTATTTAGGTTTACACTAGCTTGTTCTTGAGCGGACCACCTTTTTTGGGGGTTCTCCCCTCCTCTTTTCCTCTGCATCTAAAAGATGACAGATAATGGACTCTTTATACACTTTTTCCGGTATATTAGACTCATGGAGGAGGAAAAAAGCCGGGTCTTCCGATAGCGTATAGTTTGTAAAATTTTGAAGGATATGTCTAACCTCTATCCAGAAATGTTTTAACCACTAGGCGTCCGCGCTATAGCCGAAAGACGGCTACAGCGCGGACTCCAATTGCCGGGAGGCCGTCCCTGGACCTCCTCCTCTTTACTTCCGCATTGCTCACGCCCGCGGGCGCGCATCACGGAAGTTTTGTGCTGGCCGTGTCCCTCGGACACAGCCAGTCACAGATCGCCGTAAACGGCCAATGACAGCGATCGCTGTGCCAATGAGAGAGGATCTCATATGTAAACATATGAGATCATCTCTCATCGCCGGCTCTCCCTCCTCACACAGAGACAGCATGTGAGGAGGGAGAGCGAACCGCTGCGGCAGTAAGTGTAAAAAAATAAAAAATAAAAGTGTCCCCTGCTATCTGTCCCTGCCATCTGCCCCTGCCATCTGTCCTGCCATTTGCCCTGCCATCTGCCATCTGCCCCTGCCATCTGTCCTGCCATCTGTCCTGCCATCTGCCCTTGCCATCTGTCCTGCCATCTGTTCTGCCATCTGCCCCTGCCATCTGCCCCTGCCATCTGCTCCTGCCATCTGTCCCCTGTGCCATCTGTCCCCAGTGCCATGTATAAGTGCCATCTGTCATCAGTGCCACATAGTGCCATCTGTCATCAGTGCCACCTGTCAGTGTCACGTGCCATCTGTCATCAGTGTCACGTGTCATCAGTGCCACGTATCAGTGCCATGTGTCATCAGTGCCACGTATCAGTGCCATCTGTCATCAGTGCCACGTATTAGTGCCATCTGTCATCAGTGTCATCAGTGCCACGTATTAGTGCCATCTGTCATCAGTGCCACGTATTAGTGCCATCTGTCATCAGTGCCATGTATTAGTGCCATCTTTCATCAGTGCCACATGTCATCAGTGCCACATATTATGCCGCGTACACACGAGCGGACTTTACGGCGGACTTTGCCCGGCGGACTGAATTTCGTCGGTCAATTCGATCGTGTGTGGGCTCCAGCGGACTTTGTTTGCTCAAAAGTTGGACGGACTTACATTTGAAACTTGTTTAAAATTTATCCGTTGAAATCGAGTCCGGTCGAAAAGTCCGCCGTCTGTATGCTAGTTCGACGGACAAAAAGCCACGCTAGGGCAGCTATTGGCTACTGGCTATGAACTTCCTTGTTTTAGTCCGGTCGTACGTCATCACGTACGAATTCGACGGACTTTGGTGGATTGTGTGTAGGCAAGTCCGTTCATTCAAAAAGTCAGTCGTAAAGTACGTAGAAAAATCCACCGGGCAAAGTCCGCCGTAAAGTCCGCTCGTGTGTACGCGGCATTAGTGCCATCTGTCATCAGTGCCATTTGTCATCAGCGCCACATGTCATCAGTGCCACATATTAGTGCCATCTGTCATCAGTGTCACGTGTCATCAGTGCCACGTATTAGTGCCATCTGTCAGTGCCACGTATTAGTGCCATCTGTCATCAGTGTCACGTATTAGTGCCATCTGTCATCAGTGCCATGTATTAGTGCCATCTGTCATCAGTGCCACATCAGTGTCAGTGCCACGTATCAGTGCCATCTGTCATCAGTACCACATCAGTGCCACGTATCAGTGCTATTTGTCATCAGTGCCACGTCAGTGTCACATGTCATTGTCCTGGTTCTCCAGGGCCTTCAAAAGTGTAAAAGGTAGTCAACAAATTAGATGTGTAATTTATGCTCCTAGAACACATGATGGTGCTCCCTGCATGTTGGGCCTCTGTATGTGGCCAGGCTGTGAAAAAGTCTCACACATGTGGTATCGTAATACTCAGGAAGAGTAGCAGAATGTATTTTGGGGTGTCATTTGTGGTATACACATGCCCCTGCAGGGGTGTGGGGAGCTGGTGAGTGGGGATCTTTGAGGGGGAGCACCGCAAGTCACTGGATATGAACCGCTGTCTTTATGAAAGTCACTAATCACAGACTTTTTGCCTATGCTGGAATTTGATGCACTATTTTTGCCTTATTATTTTTTCACCATTTTTTGCACCACTGCTTTTTGTATCTTAGCATTTTTTGCTGGGACTACTTAGGATATATATATATTTTTTTTTTCAGATGTTTTAGATTTTTCACCCTTATACCATTTATTTTTGGACACACTTGTGGTTCCCGTCCATTTGTTTGGTTGTGGATGGGAAAGTGGATCAACACGGGATCTGGGTTATAGGATATCACTAACTGCACGTGTTGATTAATGCTACTTGGAGATTGGACACCACATTGCTTCCCGAGGGGGGATTCCTATTGGACTGATTTCCTTCTATGTTACAGATTGTGGTGTCTATTGAATTGTTTATCTATTACATTGATATATATTATTCACATTTGATGGTTAATTATCTATATCTATAGGTATGATATGAGATTGGCATATTAGCACGGTTCAATATTTAAGAGATGCACACTCACACCCATTAACCAATTGATCTTGAGTGACTGATGCTTTACACATATGAGTATATATTACTTATTTATTTGTACATTTACGTTATATTTTTTAAGGTACCCTGCTAAAGGTAGCGCCACATACCCCTATCTATAATCTCTTATAAAATTCTCGAAATTCCTGCACTATATCGTGTGGTTTAGTGACCTTGGGCTCGTTGGGTGGTGCTATCTGTGGAATGTAGGTCTTTAGCTTCTGCTCTCGTAAAGTTCTAGCTAAAGCTTTCCCGCATTAATCCCCAGATTCATAAGATAATTTCCTGCAAATCTGTAGTGCCGCTTTAGCCTTATATTGTAGAAGATCTACAATTTGTGTTTATTTAGACAGTGTCTCTCCAAAGAGAGAGTCTGGGCCCGTTTATGACGAAGCTCCAAAATAGCTAGTTCTTCCAGTAATAATTTAAGTTGTTCAGAGCGTTTACGTTTAATCCTGGCTCCATGTTTAATCAGCACACCTTGGATAACCACTTTATGTGCCTCCCAAACAATTCCAGGGTCACACTCTGGAGTGTCATTAGTACTGAAGTAAAAACCCAGCTCCTTAATAACATCCTCCAGAACATCCGTTTCTTGTAGGAGACTTTCATTCAGTCTCGACAGAAATTCTTGTAAGGCATATGTCAAAGATATACAGTAGGTGCATGGTCTGACCAAGTAATTGGACCTATAGTAACTTTTCTAACTGCATGGAAAAGGCGCCATACATCGATAAGTTGAGTTCTATGCAAAGATTGGGTAATGCGTTTACGTGCCTTAAGAGAAATGGATGACCCACCGGAGGATGTGTCTTCTGTTGGGACTAATGGGGTATTTAGGTCTCCTCCTACTATCAAGTGTCCAATCTTCCCAACGTCTTACTTATAAAGGTCTCTTGATGGTCATTGGGGGCATATACCGTTGCCATAGTAACTCAACATCCCCTATCATGCCTTTCAAAAACAAGAAACATCCTCCTGGATCCTTAATTGAGTCCATATGAGTCCATATGGTACCTTGCTTGAGATTAAAATCGAAACCCCCCTCGACTTTGCTGAGTGATTGGTAGCATGGTATACCGTTGGATACGAACCACTCCGTAAGATAGGTATTTTGTCATCCCTAAAGTGTGTCTCCTGTATAAAAGCAACATCTGCCTTGAGATATTGCAAGTCATGTAAGAGCATCCTCCTCTTTTCTGGCGTTTTTAGCCCCTTGGCATTAAGCGAGGTCACATTAAGAACCTCCATAACAAAATCTCAGGTAAAAAAGGGGAAGGAAAGAAAACAAAAACGCCCCTAAAGAAAAAAAAAAAAAGCAAAATTTGCTAAAACGCTCCCGGCTATAAACCGGTATTCTAGCAACAACCTATATGGGGGTGTGGCTGTGAATGACTGAGAGCAGAGCTCCAGGCCACTTCCCCCCTCCAGCTTCAGAAAAAAAAAAACAAAGGCCATTCTGCGCTATCAACATTAATATAAGATACCATTCCGCTATAGCTTGGCAGCTCCAAAAAAAAAAAGAATAGTTCACAAGGTATAGTTTTTCCTTTTTCTTTTTTCCTCCTTCTCCCCTTTTTTGCGGGCCTCCGCCCTTACCATGGAACACTCCTCGGCCCCCCACCCCCAAACCCCACAATCAGCTACAAATAAGGAAAAGGGGACCAAGAGGTACCCCACAGCCAGGCGGTCTGCCCTCAACATTTTAATCTATTCTAAATTAACAATACAGTATAAACAAACAAAGCAAGACTATCATCTTCCCCGGCCTACAGATAACCTACAGATAGTCATAAGAGGATATGAAACCTCCCCGCCCATACCTCCTTCTCGTCTCCGGGGACTTAGTATGGGCCCTATCTTAATAGGATTATCTCTGAGGTACTTTCTATCCCCTTAAGGGGCAAAACTTGATACTCCTTTCAAGAAGAGTTCTACTATACATTAATAGCAGAGGCCTCCTTTTAAGTATTTCTTTAAGTATCTCTTTTAAATGCCCAATAGCCCCGTACTTTTAATCTTAGTCATGTAGGGAGATTCATTCCCTTCATGAGTTCCTGATTCCCCCTCTCTCCTTTACTTCAGAGCCATCTCCCCCACTATCTTCCCTCTACTTTTTTCCTAACCCCCCCTCCCTTCTGCTCCTCAATTCTGGTGTCCCAAAAAGCGGGAACCTAAATTAACCTCCCCCGCCGTTACTCCATTATCCACTTACGTACCCCCAACCTCTTCTTCACCTTCCCCTTCTATTTCCAAAATCCCTATTAATGACTATTTTATATATATATATATATGTATATGTATACATGCCATACATGCTATGCTGTATACATACTACCCCACTGTGCTTCTAGTAGTGTCAATCGTGCTCCTACTCAAAAATGATTCCCATTTAAGGAGGGAAAAAAATAAGGGGGGGCATCCCCCCTTCTCTTCCCCCTTCTCCCCTGTGTAACTTATATGTTGCTTAACATATCCTTTAACCCCATAAATTCCCAAAAAATAAGGGATAATAAAAAATAGTGATCAAAAAAGTGATCAAAAAACGTGAGAACAAAAAAAATAAAAAAATTAAATTTTTAAACAAATGTGAACAAATACAATCAATTTGGCAACCTTCTACTATGAATCCTTCAATGCAAATATGTTTTTTTCTTTTTTACTTGGAAAAAAACAACTTTATTGATATAAAATACATTTTACAAGCCATTTGGGTACACAAATGCAAGGAAAGTCAAGTACATAACATGACAGCAAAATTTAATATGCAAAAGTTTTGTAGGATGTGTATTCTTATATCCGTAGGTGTAGTGAATTGATTAGTCCATTAATCCAACCTATAAACAAATTGTGCCCCGGATGCAGAGAAGCACCTCACCGGTTATGACCCAACTAAACACAGGTCTCCCCATCCCCCAACCATCTGTCCCATATCTTAGAATATTTTTGCGAAGATCCCTTGTGTGCATAGATCAGTTTCTTGAATGGTAGGGTATCGTTTATTGCTTTTTTCCACATCTGCATCGTGGGGGGTACATTCTGCATCCATCTCTGAGCTATCACCTTAACGCGCCAAAAATAGAGTTTCAGAGATGAATATTGTGTGATACTTATCCACCTCTACATCTGGCAGTAACCCCAATATACATAACTTAGGGTCCAGCACCACAGGGGACCCCATATTGTCATGGAGGAAACGGATAACCTGTGCCCAAAATGTCTGGACAGGAGGGCAGCTCCATATGAGATGGTAAAATGAACCTGGATCAGCTCTGCACAAGCGACACGTCGGATCCGGCGTGTGCTGGAACTTCGCCAATCTCAACGGTGTCAGATAGGCTTTATGAACAATATATATTTGTGTCAGTCTATCTGACATCTTGGGAGATACTGTCTTGGTTCCTTCTAAGATCTCGTTCCAGTCAGCGTCATCTATAGGTCCTATATCTTGTTGCCATTGCGTCTTAGCTTTGTGTGACACAACTGCTACTCCCCTTTGTCTAATTGTGTAGTACAGGAGTGATATCAGCTTTGAGGGGTCATCTCCAAGAATTATACCCAACACAGGGGGAGGCTTCATTTCTAGATCCATACTCAGTAACTGGGTTTTAAGCGCGTTGCGGAGCTGCAAATACTGTATTTATTGGCGTATAACACTCACTTTTTCACCACGAAAATCGGGTGCAAATAGCGTGTGCGTGTTATACGCCAATACTTCAATTTTAGCTGCCTCAGAGGGGACAGGGAGGGGGGGCGCCGTCAGATTATATACAGTGAGAATCTCCTGTTTGCTTGGCAGGCCTCTGTAATAGGAAGTCTCGTCTCCTGGGCCTCCAATGGACCACTGTTGTGTCTATCATAGGAGATTCTCACTGTATGTAATCTGTCGATGCTTGTCCCGCCCCTCTCTCTGTCCCCTCTAGGCTGCAGATGGACATCAATCAGGCTGCACTGATGGCAATGGTGAGGCTGCTGCATTGAAGGCAGTGGTGAGGCTGCTGCATTGATGGAAATGGCGAGGCTGCTGCATTGATGGCAATGGCGAGGCTGCTGCATTGATGGCAATGGTGAGGCTGCAGATGGGCATTGATGGCAATGTTGAGGCTGTAGATGGGCACTGACCCTTATTGTGCTTCAAAGTTCCTTATTTAAAATGTAAGTTTTTTCCTGTAACTTCCCTCTTACAACGAATGTGCGTGTTATACGCCGATAAATACGGTATTTAAATGCTAGATGGTTTGGGAGGGAAAACTCCTCCTTAAGTGTCTGGAATTGCTTAAGCCCGGATGTGGATATGACCTGATGGAGATATGGTATTCTGTACCTAGCCCAGACTATTGAATCTGCGTGTTATACGCCGATAAATACGGTATTTAAATGCTAGATGGTTTGGGAGGGAAAACTCCTCCTTAAGTGTCTGGAATTGCTTAAGCCCGGATGTGGATATGACCTGATGGAGATATGGTATTCTGTACCTAGCCCAGACTATTGAATCTGGAATCGTTTCCAATTCCGGCATCATATTATTAAGCCACAATGGGGTGTGTGAATGAAATTTCCCCACATTTTGCTTTTTAAGAGAAATTTCCCATATTCTTTGGTGATGCATCAACATGCCCGAGTTGTACCGCACATTGGGGCCTGGTGCTTTTTTCCCGCATAGGATAGCCTGAATTGGTGTAAACGTCGGGTGTCCTGGTTTGTCACAGACCAAAGATCTACATTGCTGCATTTCCGACGTGTGAAAGTGGTACATATGGGAAAGTTGTGAGGCTAGGTATAATCCTGTAAATCCGGGAGGGCTACGCCCCCCATGTCTGTGGGGTTCTTTAAGGTTTGCCAGGCTAGTTTGTGTCTGCTTTACCCCCAGACAAATGAGTTTAAAATAGCTTCCATCTGTTTGAAGAGTTTTAAGGGGATGTATAGAGGGGCATGCCATACCAGATATAAAATCTTGGGTAGTATAATCATCTTAATTAAGTTTACACGGCCCATCACCCCCATAGGCAATCTAGACCATGTCTGTGTTTTACTTTTCAGGAAATTAAACAAGGGAGCTATATTTAAAGGAGTGTAGTCCACCAGATCCCTAGTCACCTCCACCCCCAAGTATTTAATCTTGGATACCCTGGCAAGTGGTAATGGAGGGGACGTGAGGGGAGGAGGGAACACATCTATTGGAAGAATCTGGGACTTGTCCCAGTTTATACGCAGACCCGAGTATCCCCCCATTTGTTCGATAAGTTTTAAAGCAGCCTGGAGTGATGGTCCCTGATCCGCAAGGTATAGTATGATGTCGTCGGCATACATTCCTATTTTATCGACTGTGGGGCCTCGGCGCAGACCCTGAATATCAGGGTATGCTCTAATAGCAATGGCCAGCAGTTTAGCCGCCAGTGCATACAGTAAAGGGGAGAGGGGACATCCCTGTCTGGTACCCCTCTCTAGTGGAAACTGCTCCGAGAGCCAGCCATTCACAAAGATTCTCGCCTTGGGTGTCTGATATAGGAGCTGTACCCATTTAATGAAGCGTGACCCAAATCCGTAATTATGTAAACATTCCCACAAATATGGCCACTCAACGGAGTCGAAAGCCTTAGCGGTATCTAACGCCACCACTACCCTCATTCCTGAGTTATCATGACGGGCTTGAATATTCATATAGAGTCGCCTGATATTCATGGCTGTGTTTTTCCCCGGCATAAATCCTGTTTGGTCCATGTGAATTAATGTTAAGATAGCGGTGTTTAACCTAGAGGCCAGGATTTTAGCTAATATTTTGATATCTACCTGCAGGAGTGATATCGGCCTGTAGGACTCAGGGAAGTGCGGGTCTTCTCCCGGTTTGGGGAGGACTATAATTTGGGCTTCCTGCATAGATTCAGGGAGAGAGTTCTGATCAAAAATGGATTGGTATAATTCTTTCAGCCTTGGGACCAAGATATCTATATATGTTACATAAAATTCCAGAGGTAGTCCGTCCATCCCCGGGGCTTTAGATTTGGCTAGCTGTGCTATTGCTTCTGTAATTTCATGTTCAGTAATAGGTGCGTCCAGAAGCTCAACTTGCTCTTGGTGCAGCTGGGGGAACTGTATGGAAGATAAGTATGAATGGATCTCCCTTTGAGTGTATGTGCACTGAGATTTGTATAGATTGTCATAGAATTGTCTAAATCAGGCCGCCACCTGTCCCAGGTCTGTTATCTTACGTCCGTCTGGGTCCGCAAGCGACACTACGACTGGGGGCTTCTCGTCCATGTGGGCCAAGTACGCAAACAGTCTCCCAGCCCTCTCTCCCTGTTCGTATATCCTCTGTTTACAAAAAAAAGACACGTTGTTTTGCCTTCTCTATGTGTAGTTGTGTGACTAGGCCTGTCTGCAGTTTAACTCTGTCCAAGTTTTCACAGGATGGGTTGGAGCTGTAGGCCACCTCTAAGTCCCGTAGTTTGTCAGACGTGAGTTGGACTATGGTGTTAGACTCACGTTTTAGCCTATTTATTCTGGAGGACAAGATCCTACGAGCATGATTTTTAAAATCGTCCCAGTGTGTGTTAAGGGCATAAGGTCTCTGTGTCTTTTCGAAAAAGGAAAGCAACTCCCTAGCAATGGAATCATGGTCCGATAGAAGGGGTAGCCAGTGAGGGTTTAGATGCCAAAGCCTATCAGGAGAGGCTGACCTCAGAGATGCCGTCAGCCAACACTGAGAGTGATCTGATAGGATCCTAGGAGCAAATCCTGAGCCTGTAACCTTGGACAATAGGGCCCTGGAAACAAGTATATAATCAATCCTGGACATAGTATTATGACTTACTGATTGGCAGGTGTATGCTCTGGTCGTGGGATTTGCATGTCTCCATACGTCAATAAGGTCAAAGTCCATCAGTGTGCGATATAGCCTAGTGTGCAGTGGTTCGTCCCGACTGGGTCCAGCCTGTACTGGCCTGTCCAGGGATGGAGTCATTGTGTGATTGAAGTCCTCCAACCACACTGCTGGTATGGATGGGTATTGCGCTATGAATGCAAGGCCTTCGGTAAGAACGGTGAGTTCGGTTTGCTCCGACCTGTTTGGAGGGGGGATATAACTAGCCAATATCAGCAAGGGTTCCTCCCACAAGTGAATGCAGAAAGAGGTACCTACCCTGGCGATCTGACACCATGGAAACAAACTCAAAAGGTGTGGATTTCGCTATCAGCACCGTTACCCCTCTAGACATATTCATGTGGGTGCTGTGATATGCCCACCCCACCCAAGGAGGCTTTAGGGCTGCCTGTAAGTGGCCTGTGACATGTGTTTCCACCAGTACAACAATATCTACTTTCTGACCTTTCAGATATCGCAGTACTGCTGTCCTTTTAATCTTGTCTCTCAAGCCCCGCACATTCCACAACATAAATTTAATGTCCGCCATGGTGTTTGTTTGCATATATATTACATTTGCATCGGCAGGGCAGCTCCCCTCTCAATACCCGTAATATCACCATCATTTCGTGACCTATTAAACCTACTGCATATGTATTAAGTGGTTGTTCAGAAACATTCCAAGTATATAACAATTGCACAACGGTGCTAACATTCCCAATGCACAGATCAAGGTATCTGGCATTTTCCTTCCCTCCCAGCTTCTCACCTCCCCAACTTGGTGGAAGCATACATTCCCTTGCAACCTGTATAGCATTTATCTTCCAGCCATCAACATTGGCTGGATGTACAGATCTTTGAAATTGCTGAGCTGTAAAAATAAGAACAAAAGGGAAAAAAAGGAGAAAAAAATAAGGGTTGCAAACATTACGGGGGCGATTTTCCACTGTGTAAAGCATGGAAAGGACACGTGGCAAATCTGATGTGTCTCTTTTCCTATCTGAGTGGTACTCACGCTGCAAGGATACACAATCATCCTGGTGTTGTGGGGCCTCAGCCCTATAAAAGTCTCCTGAACGGGGGGGCATGACCGGAAGCCGACCTAGATGGACGCTTGAATCGTCTGCTGTCTCTAAGCCCGCAGCTAAAGGCTCATTTGGGGACGCTACACTACAGCTACATGGGCAGATCTAAGGCTCCCCGATCCGCTAAAGCCCGGGGATCATCACAGCCACCACCCGGCTCGTCGTCGGACCTCCGGTCCTTCTTTCCGCAGACCGACGGTCCATCTGGAAGCACAGACAATATGGCGCCGGAGGCCTCGGCGGCCCGCTCCAGGCTTTCCCCACAGCTCTCCCAGCCGGACCTGCACTCACACCGAGTCTCGGAAAGCACACCGCCGGCCCTGCAACGCATCACAGGCATCTCCTCTCCTTTGGGAACGGTGAGTTCGGTTTGCTCTGTCCATCCCGGGACCTCGCCACGTGACTCCCCAGCCGCCATATTTGGCCCCCCTCCCTCCCTCTACACTCAATGCTCGGAGGCCTTCCCGCGCCTGCTGCGGACAGCCTCAGATCCCTGCTTGCCAGGGGATGCTCCGGGATCCCCGTCATCCTCTGATGTGTCAGCGGACTTTCCGGCCCTGCCGGGCCCAAGATTCCCGGCCTCCAATACCTCACCTGGACCTGATGATCCTGCAGCGGCCGTCAGAACCCTCATGCCTGGCTCACCCCCACCTAAAGTGCAGAGACTTTCGTTCTCTCAAGCACTGAATACCCCTAAAGAGCAGGCCGTACACCCTGCCAACTCAGGCCGAAAGGATTCAGCATCTGTCCCCCAACGTTATGCTCTGGAAGAGGAGGAGGTCCCCACACGTACCCAGGGGCAGCCCTGGGGAAACATATGGACTGCATCCCCAAAATCCACACCTGCCATGCGGGATGAAGCTGCACTGCAATTACAACAACAGCAACCATCTCACCAACGACCACTGCAGCAATACCTGCCACCAGCCCCACATCACCCACTTCCTAATGAGTGGTACTCCAATTTACAGGCGATGCCCACCAAAGATGACTTTAAACAGTTGATCGCAGATGTGAAATCTACCTGTCGCTCAGAAATACAGATACTACAAACGGGCCTTAAACACCTAGCTGACAGGGTGGAAATGGCCGAAGAGGAAATTCAAGAGACTAAATTAGCAGTCCATAGGACTCAACTTCAAGGAGCAGATCACTGCACCCAACTAAGGGAAATGCAACGCCACCTTGAGGACTTGGATAATAGGGGGCGCAGAAATAATATTCGAGTGCGAGGAGTTCCGGAGACGGACGGTCCGGAGGACATTCACAACAGATTACAACATATATTTAACAATCTCCTTGGGGACCCCCTAACCAATCGTATCGACATTGATAGAGCCCACCGGGCTCTCCGCCCCAAGAATCTCACCTCTAGACCAAGGGACATTATTTGCAGAATAAGCTCATACCCCTTAAAGGAGGACATTATGCGTCAATCTCGTTTGACGCGTAAGGTAACCTTCCAGGATGCACACCTGCAACTATTTCCAGATCTCTCCTGGATAACCCTACAGAAGCGAAGACTCTTGCAACCTCTTCTACGTATCCTTCAAGAAGAAAGTATCCCCTATCAGTGGGGATTTCCCTTTACCCTTACAGCCAAGAACCAAGGCAGATCTGCTGTTCTACGCTATCCAGAAGATCTAACAAATTTCTGTGACGTTTTGGGGATTAGTCCCCCTCAACTCCCGGATTGGGACTTAGTAACTATCCCACCCCCACCGCCTACAATGTGGCAGAAGGTTCCCTCCTCTAATCGCACTCGGAAGGATGGTACCCCTCGCAAGAGTTCCAAATCCAGAAATGGCTGAAATGGACAATTTTTTCTTGGATCCTTTACCTCATAGATGCTCAGCCATTCCACTAGGCTGATAGATCTGTCCTGGACATTTTGTTCACTCAATATTTATATATAAAAATCCGCGCTCAGGACAGACAAAAGGCTGCTGCCTATCTCAAATTAGTGCCCCTAAGGGTCTAATTAAGGAATCAATAAATAATTAAAGAGATAAAGGTGGCGCTGCCCTCTAAATAACTAAATAATAAACTAAGGTCTAAGTGGGGCCAAGATATATGGAAATTGTATCACTGCTATTAATGTACAGAATAAACAATCTGTATATCAAGACAATTAAGATATTGAACCTGTAATACAAGTGTGATACCGGGAATGCAAAACCGGTGTATGAAAATTAAGAACAACAAAGAAAATTTTTTGAAAAAATATTATAAAAAATACACCAATAGTGCAAAAATATTGGGACAAAATGGCGTCTCCCTCGCTGAAAAATTTTTTGAAAGTGTGAAAAATATGTAAAAAATATTATCAGTGCTATGTTAATGGAGCTCCCATAAAACTAAGTGATACAAAATATAAGTGAAAAAAATCCTCAAAATTATTGTGACATAGAGCCCTATGGTGAATTCAAAGTGACGAGCTCCTTAGTATGTGTCTTATACTATATATTCTCCATGCGTACCCAGCATAAAAAACACAATCCCAGATTTCTTATTAACAAAATATGAAAATCAAATATTATAGAAATAAAAGCTGGTGTAAATAAATTTCTAACGAATAAGTGATTAATTCTGTGCAAACAATAATAAAATAAGTTCAATATTTTTCACTCCTTGGGAATTGCTATCCGTGACTTCTGTGCTTGTAGTTCAGAATGGTGACTTGAGGTGCTCTGCCCCCCAGTGCTCCCCCACTCACCAGAGTTGATCACCCCTACAGGGGTACCGAGCGATAAAGTGGGTGCTCTTGGGGTAGTTGTTGTTGTTCTCTCCTCTTGAATTGCTGTTACTTGATTCAATGCGATCCTTGATAAGTAATCCTGGTTAAGCAGTGTGCTTCAGCCTGACATAATCACTCCATGCCTCCTTAGCTGTAAAACTCTCCGGAATACCCAGAACCAGGAGAAAAACAAAGAGGCTGCCTTCGTGAAGTATGTCAAATAAGTTTTATTAGATAAACTTTAATCCAGTCCAATACTGATGGTAGATGATAAAAAACTAAGCAGAAAATTAAACCGGAACCGCTGTATGCAAGGATAGGACCAAACACAAGCTGTATGCGTGCGTTCCACCTTGCGTTCCAGCATCCACTTCCTGATCTGACGTGTGAGCGTGACTCCGCCTTACGCGTTTCGTCATCGGACGTTTTCAAAAGCGGTGACGACGCTCACGCCTCACACTCTAATGTAGTCCTACGGCAAACAACAGCCCTCCCACAATTATGGTAATATCGCTCGGGGGGTAGGGACATGTTGAAGCCGAGGGAAACCCACATTACACCACATACATATGCTAAAAATACGATCTGTACTCTGCAATAGTAATTAAAAGTAAACTTTGTACAGGTCATAAAAAATAGATGCAATGTAAATCATACCAGGTTGAGAGCTTATAGGCATGGGATAATAAGTGTCTATTGGTTACTGGAATGTACAATTATAAGAAGAAATTTATTAACATAATATAATTTAATAAAATGAAAATAAAATTAAAATTAAAATAAAAGTAAAGGTCAGAATATAAATAAAATCCCCAAATAACATATGATATGGTGCACTCACTTAAGCTACCCATAATAGGCACTTGCTATGTTGCTATTATTTATGAGCCATATAATTAATATTTAAAATATATGTAATCTATACTCTGGCCAGTTTAACAGAATTTATATGTGTGTTGATAGATATTAATATTTAATGTTTTAAAATCTTTAAAAATATTTTAGTAAAAATATCTTAAAAAAAAAAAAAAAAAAAAAAAAAAAATTTTTAATAAAAAAATTTTTTTATTTATTTATTTATTATATCTTGTTAAAATTATTGTCTTACTAAAATAGTGAACCTAACAGGAACTTATTACCCACCAAAAAATAGAAGGCAAGTGTAAATAGATGGATGAACCGACTCAGGTTAAATTATCAACTCCAGGTACTTAAATAGAAGACAGATATAAAGAAATGGATGAACCGACTCAAGATATATTATCAACTGTAGGTATTTGGGGGCTATAAGGTTCTGTATCTACAGATGTTTACATGTAAAAGAAGGGCGGAGCTTCATAAGTGTATATAACAAGTATTCACTCATGTTATAGCCCCCCCCCAAACCCTCAAGCATCTATGGGTTTTGCCTCAATATGATATTATTGGTAGATGTGTCCTATAATAAATTAAAACTAAATGCCTCAGGTGTGGACATTGAGACATACGGACAGGTAGGTCTAAGGACTTGAAGTTAGAGGCCTGGGGGAATAGTACGCTCTTATCTATGGATCAACCCCTTATTTACGTATCGAGTAACTACAGATACTGTTCTAATATTAAATATGAAAGGGGAGGGATATACATGGGTTATGTTCATCTGTACTTGTTTATAATTGTTTAGGGGTTAGCTATATAACAGTTCAGATCTATGTCCAAGTTGAGACCTTTTGGAGCAAGAGAACCCAGGCGATATATCCAACTTGTTTCATTCCTAGAAATTGCAGTTACTCTATTGCCACCACGCCAATGTTCCTCCACTGAGTCAATGCCATAAAAAATGAGCCCACTTGGGTCCCTATGGTGGACCTCATCAAAGTGTCTGGATAAACTATGGTTGGGGAACCCTTTCCTAATATTTTTAATGTGTTCCCGTATCCGGACAAACAGTTGACGTGTGGTTCTTCCCACATATTGCAAGTGGCAGGGACATTCCACAACATATGTAACATATGTGCTTCTGCACGTAATCAGTTGGTTAATTCGATATTCTTTGTGGTCACTACATGATTTAAATGTATTCTTCCGTCTTGGTTGTATCTTGGCTACTTTACAGGGTAGGCATCTCTGGCACCTAAAGAATCCTTTCAGTTCTGGACATATTTTAATAGATTTTGGGGGGTCTATGACATTTTTGACTAGGTGGTCCCTTAGATTGGGTGCCTTTCTATATACAAATTTAGGTTTGGACGGCAACAGTTTTGACAGGGTGAGATCTTCCTTGAGTATAGGCCAGTATTTTTTTATTATTTTTTCAAAATCTCTGAACTGGCTGTTGAACCCTGTGATAAACGCTATATCCGGTCTCTTATCATTAGTTTTGTTCTTGTTACGGAGGAGGGGAGATCTATCTGCCGCCATAATATCTGCTTTTAATTTCAGGAGTTTTTCTTTGTCATATCCTTTTTCCTGGAATTTTTCAATTAGGATATTAGCCTGTGTGTTGTAATCTTCAGATTTATCACAATTTCTTCGTATGCGCAAGAGCTGGCTTCTTGGAACATTGGTCTTCCATCTTGGGTGGTGACAACTGACAATGGGAATATACCCATTGCGGTCAGTAGGTTTAAAGAAAGTGCGTGTTGATAACTTGTCTCCTGTTTTAAAAATTTCTAGATCAAGGTAGTCAATTTTATCAGGACTCCATTTCCCAGTGAACGTAATACCATATTTGTTGTTGTTTAGATTGTCAAGAAATTTTGTAAGACTCTCTGTTGTTCCGTTCCATAAGATGAACAGGTCATCTATATACCTCTTGTACATCCTAATCTGGGGTATGTTTTTACTAAAAATATATTGTTCCTCCCATAAGTCCATGAATAAATTAGCTACGCTAGGAGCATACCGCGCTCCCATTGCAACTCCCTTTGTTTGTACGTAGTATTTTCTATCATGCCAAAAATAGTTGCATGCCATGGCCATTTTAAGGCCCTCAAGAATGTACCCGATCTGTTCCTGTTTCATCCTTGTATTTCTGTGTAGGGCTCTTTCCACACCCTTCAGGCCATCCTTCTGTTCAATACTCGTATATAAAGAGTTCACATCCACTGCCACCATCAACCAATGTTCTGCTCCCTTTATCTCTTGTAATTCTTGGATCAGTTGCATACTGTCCCGCAGATATGATTTCCCTTCTTTGACTAGAGGTTTAAGAAATGTGTCTAGGTACTCTCCCAGTCTAGAGAAAATAGAATTAATCCCACTAATTATGGGTCTTCCTGGTGGTTTTTCTAGCCGTTTATGAATTTTAGGTGTATGATATATTACTGGTGTCCTGGTTGAGTTAGATATTAAATATTCCGCTTCTTTGCTGTTTAGGATGCCCTTATCTCTCCCTTTATCCACATAGGTTTTGAGCTTCCTTTCATATTTTTTCTTCGGGTTCGCTTTGAGTATTTTATAAGTATTTTCTGTACTCAAAAGGTTATTCATCTCATCCAGGTAGTCCTTCTTATTTAGGATGACCAGTCCTCCCCCTTTATCTGCAGGCCTAATCACAACCTCATGTTTTTTTCCTATATTTTTGATGGTTTTCCATATATTATTAGGTCTTTTCTTGTTGGTATTTCCCATTAATTTGAGGTCTCCTTCAACCATTTTTTTAAAAGCATTAATGCATTGATTCCCTGGGGTTTTTGGATTAAAAATAGAATTGTTCTTGAGGCTTGTTTGTTCAAAAACTGAATCTGCCCTTCTTACTTCACTTGGGTTTAGTGCAAAATGTTTTTTTATGTTTAATTTTCTTAAAAATTTTTGTAGATCAATAAAAGCCTCAAATTGATCAAATGGTTTGTCAGGGGCATACTTGAGTCCCAATTCTAACACCTTCAGCTCTTCCCAACACACATATAAATTCTGTTAAACTGGCCAGAGTATAGATTACATATATTTTAAATATTAATTATATGGCTCATAAATAATAGCAACATAGCAAGTGCCTATTATGGGTAGCTTAAGTGAGTGCACCATATCATATGTTATTTGGGGATTTTATTTATATTCTGACCTTTACTTTTATTTTAATTTTAATTTTATTTTCATTTTATTAAATTATATTATGTTAATAAATTTCTTCTTATAATTGTACATTCCAGTAACCAATAGACACTTATTATCCCATGCCTATAAGCTCTCAACCTGGTATGATTTACATTGCATCTATTTTTTATGACCTGTACAAAGTTTACTTTTAATTACTATTGCAGAGTACAGATCGTATTTTTAGCATATGTATGTGGTGTAATGTGGGTTTCCCTCGGCTTCAACATGTCCCTACCCCCCGAGCGATATTACCATAATTGTGGGAGGGCTGTTGTTTGCCGTAGGACTACATTAGAGTGTGAGGCGTGAGCGTCGTCACCGCTTTTGAAAACGTCCGATGACGAAACGCGTAAGGCGGAGTCACGCTCACACGTCAGATCAGGAAGTGGATGCTGGAACGCAAGGTGGAACGCACGCATACAGCTTGTGTTTGGTCCTATCCTTGCATACAGCGGTTCCGGTTTAATTTTCTGCTTAGTTTTTTATCATCTACCATCAGTATTGGACTGGATTAAAGTTTATCTAATAAAACTTATTTGACATACTTCACGAAGGCAGCCTCTTTGTTTTTCTCCTGGTTCTGGGTATTCCGGAGAGTTTTACAGCTAAGGAGGCATGGAGTGATTATGTCAGGCTGAAGCACACTGCTTAACCAGGATTACTTATCAAGGATCGCATTGAATCAAGTAACAGCAATTCAAGAGGAGAGAACAACAACAACTACCCCAAGAGCACCCACTTTATCGCTCGGTACCCCTGTAGGGGTGATCAACTCTGGTGAGTGGGGGAGCACTGGGGGGCAGAGCACCTCAAGTCACCATTCTGAACTACAAGCACAGAAGTCACGGATAGCAATTCCCAAGGAGTGAAAAATATTGAACTTATTTTATTATTGTTTGCACAGAATTAATCACTTATTCGTTAGAAATTTATTTACACCAGCTTTTATTTCTATAATATTTGATTTTCATATTTTGTTAATAAGAAATCTGGGATTGTGTTTTTTATGCTGGGTACGCATGGAGAATATATAGTATAAGACACATACTAAGGAGCTCGTCACTTTGAATTCACCATAGGGCTCTATGTCACAATAATTTTGAGGATTTTTTTCACTTATATTTTGTATCACTTAGTTTTATGGGAGCTCCATTAACATAGCACTGATAATATTTTTTACATATTTTTCACACTTTCAAAAAATTTTTCAGCGAGGGAGACGCCATTTTGTCCCAATATTTTTGCACTATTGGTGTATTTTTTATAATATTTTTTCAAAAAAATTTTCTTTGTTGTTCTTAATTTTCATACACCGGTTTTGCATTCCCGGTATCACACTTGTATTACAGGTTCAATATCTTAATTGTCTTGATATACAGATTGTTTATTCTGTACATTAATAGCAGTGATACAATTTCCATATATCTTGGCCCCACTTAGACCTTAGTTTATTATTTAGTTATTTAGAGGGCAGCGCCACCTTTATCTCTTTAATTATTTATTGATTCCTTAATTAGACCCTTAGGGGCACTAATTTGAGATAGGCAGCAGCCTTTTGTCTGTCCTGAGCGCGGATTTTTATATATAAATATTGCCTTTTACCACCTCTGGGTGGATTCAGTCTGCAGCTATGGACATTTTTGGATATTTTAATACTAGAAATATAAATGTAGAGGCGATTTTTAGCCAAGAGCAGATTTCTAATAATAATGACATGCACAGTTTGCTTAAACAATTAAAACACACCCTGGAAAAACAATTAAGGGTGTGGTGGGATATTTCCACACTGGAAATGTATGTCACAGAAAAAATCACCCCTAGAAGGCTTAGGTGGGACATGCACCCCAATGATGGGCTAGATAACAGTGATTTGATGAGAGATTGGTACTCCCTTTTCAATAAATGTGAGGGGGAACTGCTCCAGAATATTATTAAAAGGAGACAATTTAAGATGCGATTAATTGAGACAAGTATCATGGAAATAAAAAACCTACTTTTACCCTTCAACCATTTGAAGGAGTATAAAGATAAAGAAAAAGAATTACAGGAGTCCATAAAAAAGTATGATGGTAATATACAAGCAAAGAAACAGAAAAAATTTAAAAGAGATGTAATGGATTACAAAAATTCTAAAGTCTACAAATGGCAAGTCAACGGGGAAGAGGATGAAGAACTATTAGAAGATCCCTCCATGGAAGAGGAGTCTGAAGAAGCAATACCCATTCCGTCCTTAAGCACACCTAGGAGAATGGACTACCCACCATATAGCCCAGCTGGGCAAAATACCCCCAATTTCCTACTGGATAGAAGAGATAATAGAAGGGATGACCATAGAGGTCCCCCTAACCCAAGAACCCCAACAAACAAATATAATGTACCTGTTAGAAATCGGTACTCCCCCTTGAGGGCAGAGTACAGAAGACAACCCCCGAGGGATGATTACAATAGATCATACTCAGGTTATGGTAGAGGTGAAGGAGAAAGGAGGGGTTTTCGCAGAGTCACCTATCAGGACAAACCACCAGGCAGATGGAGACCCCGTATTCCCTACAGGAATCAGGGATGGAGAGGACAGAACAGGGAAGGACCAAGACGGGAAGAGCGTTATTGGAGTCCAAGAAGACCAAGAGAGCACAATGCATATCAGGATTACGTAACTCATCCTCGCAACGAAACTATGAGGGAATACCAACAGGAGATGAATACAGAACATACATACAGTCATACAGAAAGAGAAAACAGGCAAGGGGAAAGCGAGGAGGCAAGAAGAAGAAAGAGGCCCAGAAATTACTAGGACAAGGCATCTTCAATTTAAGCAATGTACAGTTCACGAGGGAAGAGCTGAAGGTGTTAGAATTGGGACTCAAGTATGCCCCTGACAAACCATTTGATCAATTTGAGGCTTTTATTGATCTACAAAAATTTTTAAGAAAATTAAACATAAAAAAACATTTTGCACTAAACCCAAGTGAAGTAAGAAGGGCAGATTCAGTTTTTGAACAAACAAGCCTCAAGAACAATTCTATTTTTAATCCAAAAACCCCAGGGAATCAATGCATTAATGCTTTTAAAAAAATGGTTGAAGGAGACCTCAAATTAATGGGAAATACCAACAAGAAAAGACCTAATAATATATGGAAAACCATCAAAAATATAGGAAAAAAACATGAGGTTGTGATTAGGCCTGCAGATAAAGGGGGAGGACTGGTCATCCTAAATAAGAAGGACTACCTGGATGAGATGAATAACCTTTTGAGTACAGAAAATACTTATAAAATACTCAAAGCGAACCCGAAGAAAAAATATGAAAGGAAGCTCAAAACCTATGTGGATAAAGGGAGAGATAAGGGCATCCTAAACAGCAAAGAAGCGGAATATTTAATATCTAACTCAACCAGGACACCAGTAATATATCATACACCTAAAATTCATAAACGGCTAGAAAAACCACCAGGAAGACCCATAATTAGTGGGATTAATTCTATTTTCTCTAGACTGGGAGAGTACCTAGACACATTTCTTAAACCTCTAGTCAAAGAAGGGAAATCATATCTGCGGGACAGTATGCAACTGATCCAAGAATTACAAGAGATAAAGGGAGCAGAACATTGGTTGATGGTGGCAGTGGATGTGAACTCTTTATATACGAGTATTGAACAGAAGGATGGCCTGAAGGGTGTGGAAAGAGCCCTACACAGAAATACAAGGATGAAACAGGAACAGATCGGGTACATTCTTGAGGGCCTTAAAATGGCCATGGCATGCAACTATTTTTGGCATGATAGAAAATACTACGTACAAACAAAGGGAGTTGCAATGGGAGCGCGGTATGCTCCTAGCGTAGCTAATTTATTCATGGACTTATGGGAGGAACAATATATTTTTAGTAAAAACATACCCCAGATTAGGATGTACAAGAGGTATATAGATGACCTGTTCATCTTATGGAACGGAACAACAGAGAGTCTTACAAAATTTCTTGACAATCTAAACAACAACAAATATGGTATTACGTTCACTGGGAAATGGAGTCCTGATAAAATTGACTACCTTGATCTAGAAATTTTTAAAACAGGAGACAAGTTATCAACACGCACTTTCTTTAAACCTACTGACCGCAATGGGTATATTCCCATTGTCAGTTGTCACCACCCAAGATGGAAGACCAATGTTCCAAGAAGCCAGCTCTTGCGCATACGAAGAAATTGTGATAAATCTGAAGATTACAACACACAGGCTAATATCCTAATTGAAAAATTCCAGGAAAAAGGATATGACAAAGAAAAACTCCTGAAATTAAAAGCAGATATTATGGCGGCAGATAGATCTCCCCTCCTCCGTAACAAGAACAAAACTAATGATAAGAGACCGGATATAGCGTTTATCACAGGGTTCAACAGCCAGTTCAGAGATTTTGAAAAAATAATAAAAAAATACTGGCCTATACTCAAGGAAGATCTCACCCTGTCAAAACTGTTGCCGTCCAAACCTAAATTTGTATATAGAAAGGCACCCAATCTAAGGGACCACCTAGTCAAAAATGTCATAGACCCCCCAAAATCTATTAAAATATGTCCAGAACTGAAAGGATTCTTTAGGTGCCAGAGATGCCTACCCTGTAAAGTAGCCAAGATACAACCAAGACGGAAGAATACATTTAAATCATGTAGTGACCACAAAGAATATCGAATTAACCAACTGATTACGTGCAGAAGCACATATGTTACATATGTTGTGGAATGTCCCTGCCACTTGCAATATGTGGGAAGAACCACACGTCAACTGTTTGTCCGGATACGGGAACACATTAAAAATATTAGGAAAGGGTTCCCCAACCATAGTTTATCCAGACACTTTGATGAGGTCCACCATAGGGACCCAAGTGGGCTCATTTTTTATGGCATTGACTCAGTGGAGGAACATTGGCGTGGTGGCAATAGAGTAACTGCAATTTCTAGGAATGAAACAAGTTGGATATATCGCCTGGGTTCTCTTGCTCCAAAAGGTCTCAACTTGGACATAGATCTGAACTGTTATATAGCTAACCCCTAAACAATTATAAACAAGTACAGATGAACATAACCCATGTATATCCCTCCCCTTTCATATTTAATATTAGAACAGTATCTGTAGTTACTCGATACGTAAATAAGGGGTTGATCCATAGATAAGAGCGTACTATTCCCCCAGGCCTCTAACTTCAAGTCCTTAGACCTACCTGTCCGTATGTCTCAATGTCCACACCTGAGGCATTTAGTTTTAATTTATTATAGGACACATCTACCAATAATATCATATTGAGGCAAAACCCATAGATGCTTGAGGGTTTGGGGGGGGGCTATAACATGAGTGAATACTTGTTATATACACTTATGAAGCTCCGCCCTTCTTTTACATGTAAACATCTGTAGATACAGAACCTTATAGCCCCCAAATACCTACAGTTGATAATATATCTTGAGTCGGTTCATCCATTTCTTTATATCTGTCTTCTATTTAAGTACCTGGAGTTGATAATTTAACCTGAGTCGGTTCATCCATCTATTTACACTTGCCTTCTATTTTTTGGTGGGTAATAAGTTCCTGTTAGGTTCACTATTTTAGTAAGACAATAATTTTAACAAGATATAATAAATAAATAAATAAAAAATTTTTTTTATTAAAAATTTTTTTTTTTTTTTTTTTTTTTTTTTTAAGATATTTTTACTAAAATATTTTTAAAGATTTTAAAACATTAAATATTAATATCTATCAACACACATATAAATTCTGTTAAACTGGCCAGAGTATAGATTACATATATTTTAAATATTAATTATATGGCTCATAAATAATAGCAACATAGCAAGTGCCTATTATGGGTAGCTTAAGTGAGTGCACCATATCATATGTTATTTGGGGATTTTATTTATATTCTGACCTTTACTTTTATTTTAATTTTAATTTTATTTTCATTTTATTAAATTATATTATGTTAATAAATTTCTTCTTATAATTGTACATTCCAGTAACCAATAGACACTTATTATCCCATGCCTATAAGCTCTCAACCTGGTATGATTTACATTGCATCTATTTTTTATGACCTGTACAAAGTTTACTTTTAATTACTATTGCAGAGTACAGATCGTATTTTTAGCATATGTATGTGGTGTAATGTGGGTTTCCCTCGGCTTCAACATGTCCCTACCCCCCGAGCGATATTACCATAATTGTGGGAGGGCTGTTGTTTGCCGTAGGACTACATTAGAGTGTGAGGCGTGAGCGTCGTCACCGCTTTTGAAAACGTCCGATGACGAAACGCGTAAGGCGGAGTCACGCTCACACGTCAGATCAGGAAGTGGATGCTGGAACGCAAGGTGGAACGCACGCATACAGCTTGTGTTTGGTCCTATCCTTGCATACAGCGGTTCCGGTTTAATTTTCTGCTTAGTTTTTTATCATCTACCATCAGTATTGGACTGGATTAAAGTTTATCTAATAAAACTTATTTGACATACTTCACGAAGGCAGCCTCTTTGTTTTTCTCCTGGTTCTGGGTATTCCGGAGAGTTTTACAGCTAAGGAGGCATGGAGTGATTATGTCAGGCTGAAGCACACTGCTTAACCAGGATTACTTATCAAGGATCGCATTGAATCAAGTAACAGCAATTCAAGAGGAGAGAACAACAACAACTACCCCAAGAGCACCCACTTTATCGCTCGGTACCCCTGTAGGGGTGATCAACTCTGGTGAGTGGGGGAGCACTGGGGGGCAGAGCACCTCAAGTCACCATTCTGAACTACAAGCACAGAAGTCACGGATAGCAATTCCCAAGGAGTGAAAAATATTGAACTTATTTTATTATTGTTTGCACAGAATTAATCACTTATTCGTTAGAAATTTATTTACACCAGCTTTTATTTCTATAATATTTGATTTTCATATTTTGTTAATAAGAAATCTGGGATTGTGTTTTTTATGCTGGGTACGCATGGAGAATATATAGTATAAGACACATACTAAGGAGCTCGTCACTTTGAATTCACCATAGGGCTCTATGTCACAATAATTTTGAGGATTTTTTTCACTTATATTTTGTATCACTTAGTTTTATGGGAGCTCCATTAACATAGCACTGATAATATTTTTTACATATTTTTCACACTTTCAAAAAATTTTTCAGCGAGGGAGACGCCATTTTGTCCCAATATTTTTGCACTATTGGTGTATTTTTTATAATATTTTTTCAAAAAATTTTCTTTGTTGTTCTTAATTTTCATACACCGGTTTTGCATTCCCGGTATCACACTTGTATTACAGGTTCAATATCTTAATTGTCTTGATATACAGATTGTTTATTCTGTACATTAATAGCAGTGATACAATTTCCATATATCTTGGCCCCACTTAGACCTTAGTTTATTATTTAGTTATTTAGAGGGCAGCGCCACCTTTATCTCTTTAATTATTTATTGATTTTGTTCACTCAGTCCCCAATTTTTTGCCTCAGATTTTCATCCTCTAATTTTGCTTTTGTTTTACTTTATGGGCATGTCTCTGTTGAGGCTTGAGAGCGTAGGTGATTTTATGCTCACCAACCCCTCCCCTAATTAAGTGATGACTATCACAATAGTTTTGATAATATCTTGTTATATGACCAACCTAGGGCTCCCTTGCATCCGCCTGACCTACTCTGCTAGAGCGGAGTTGGGCGGATCTTTGGGAAACCGTACTGACCTAGGTCCATCGACCTTTCAAGGTCAGCTGAAAACATTTTTTTGGTTCTCTTTTGTTTTGTCTAACACTAACCTTTGTTTCTTCCTTTTAGTCTCTTCTTTTTTCATTGTCTTCTCCCTGCTCCTGAGTGACTCTCTACATGGACCACGGGATGGGTCCAGATCCCCCACTCCCAATCCCAGGATCCAAGGCCGTCGTCTTCAACCCAGGTAACATGAGCTCCCTCCCCCTCCCAACTAGAGACCATGGCTAGGATATTTTCATTAAATGTCCATGGATTAAATTCCAACAAAAAGAGGCATCTGGCACTGAGGGAATTTAAACAATCTGGCGCTGACATTATTTTTGTCCAAGAGACACACTTTGACAGGGGGGGCACCTTTGCTTTCGCATCCAGGCAATTCCCACACAGCTACCTTTCCTCAGGACCGCATAAACGAGCAGGGGTGGCCATACTCATTCAGCAAGGATCCCCATTTGTGTATGAGAGTCACTATGGTGACCCACACGGTCACTATGTTATTGTCAGGGGTCGGTGGCAGTCTCGGGAGATCACCCTGTGCGCTCTGTACACACCTAATGTCAAACAACATAGATTTCTATCTAAAATGTTTGCACGCCTTTTTCGCTCGGAACATGGGATCTTGGTGGTGGGGGGAGACTTCAATCTAATTCATTCCGCAACTGCCGACCGCCATGTGGTGGACCCCCGGGCACCATCAGCTCGAGCCCTTAGAGACTCGAAGCTCTTTCGCCAACTACTTAGAAAACATGCTCTCTTTGATGCCTGGAGGGCCCTCCACCCAGGGGATCGGCGGTACACTTTCTACTCAGCTCCCCATAAAACCCACACCAGGATCGACTACTTTTTTGTTAATAATTCTACTCTTAGAATAGTTTGTGAAGCCAGGGTGCTCCCGATCTCCTGGTCTAACCACGCCCCGATTACACTCACACTAGACGTGGAATCCCCCAACCCTAGGCCCTACAACTGAAGACTAAACACTTTTCTCCTTCAACATCCTCAGTCAACCACGGAATTAACCTCTTCCCTGAAATTTTACTTTAAAGAAAACAACACCCCTGACATTTCTCCTGCTACGCTATGGGAAGCCCATAAGGCGGTCATCAGGGGTAAATGCATAGCCCTATCGTCGGCCATGAAAAAAGATGCACTAGCCACAAAATACCGAACTGAGAAGGAACTACAGGTCCTAGAGACACAGCTTCAAACATCCCCTACTGTACCCCTTCTCAGGAAGGTTATTATGCCGCGTACACACGGTCGGACTTTCTATCCTACTTGGTCCGGCACACTTTCCGACCGACTTTGTCCGCCAGGTGCGCCGGACTTTAAAACGGACGGACTTGCCCACACACGCCCGGACTTTCCGGCGGGCTAAGTCCGCCCGTCTTTCCGACGGACTTTCGCCGGAGTTCCGGCGGACTTTCAGAATGAACGGACTTGCCCACACACGGACAAGTCCGTTCATTTTGAACGTGACTCAGGTGCGACGGGACTAGAAAAGGATGTCAATCTTGCCGCTTTTATCGGCGAGATTGACACCTTGCGAGCCCCGTCGCGGGTCATACCAGGCCCTTAGGTCTGGTATGGATTATAAAGGGGAACCCCCTACGCCGAAAAAACGGCGTGGGGTCCCCCCTAAAATCCATACCAGACCCCGATCCGAGCACGCAGCCTGGCCGGTCAGGAAAGGGGGTGGGGACGAGCGAGCGCCCCCCCCCTCCTGAACTGTACCAGGCCGCATGCCCTCAACATGGGGGGTGGGTACTTTGGGGGAGGGGGGCGCCCTGCGGGCCCCCCCACCCCAAAGCACCTTGTCCCCATGTTGATGAGGACAAGAGCCTCTTCCCGACAACCCTGGCCGTTGGTTGTCGGGGTCTGCGGGCGGGGGCTTATCGGAATCAGGGAGCCCCCTTTAAAAAGGGGGCCCCCAGATCCCGGCCCCCCACCCTATGTGAATGAGTATGGGGTACATGGTACCCCTACCCATTCACCTAGGAAAAAAGTGTAAGTAATAAAACACACTACACAGGTTTTTAAAATATTTTATTAAACAGCTCCGGGGGGGGGATCTTCCTCCGGCTTCGGGGGTCTTCTTCCGGCTTCGGGGGTCCCTCCGCTTCATCTTCTCCCGGCGTCCGGTTGGTTCTTCTCCGCTCTCTTCTCTCCAGTTCTTCGGCCGGCTCCTCTGCTGTCTTCAGGTAGCTCTCTTGCCAGCAGAGGTCCGGACTTCTGGGCTTCTTCTCTTCCCCAGATGTTGACACGACGCTCTCTCCGGCTGGACTGCTCTCCGAGGGCTGCGTTGTGACTTATATAGGCGGAGACCCCGCCCCCTTTTGATGTCACAGTCCCTGGGCATGCTGGGACTGTGACGTTTTAGGGGGCGTGGTCAACATCACCCAGTGAGCAGAGGAGCCGGCCGAAGAACTGGAGAGAAGAGAGCGGAGAAGAACCAACCGGACGCCGGGAGAAGATGAAGCGGAGGGACCCCCGAAGCCGGAAGAAGACCCCCGAAGCCGGAGGAAGATCCCCCCCCGGAGCTGTTTAATAAAATATTTTAAAAACCTGTGTAGTGTGTTTTATTACTTACACTTTTTTCCTAGGTGAATGGGTAGGGGTACCATGTACCCCATACTCATTCACATAGGGTGGGGGGCCGGGATCTGGGGGCCCCCTTTTTAAAGGGGGCTCCCTGATTCCGATAAGCCCCCGCCCGCAGACCCCGACAACCAATGGCCAGGGTTGTCGGGAAGAGGCCCTTGTCCTCATCAACATGGGGACAAGGTGCTTTGGGGTGGGGGGGGCCCGCAGGGCGCCCCCCTCCCCCAAAGCACCCACCCCCCATGTTGAGGGCATGCGGCCTGGTACGGTTCAGGAGGGGGGGGGCGCTCGCTCGTCCCCACCCCCTTTCCTGACCGGCCAGGCTGCGTGCTCGGATCGGGGTCTGGTATGGATTTTAGGGGGGACCCCACGCCGTTTTTTCGGCGTAGGGGGTTCCCCTTTATAATCCATACCAGACCTAAGGGCCTGGTATGCACCGCGCTCGCCGCAATAGGAAAATTTGTTTTTCCTATTGCAGCGAGCGCGAGATGCAATACCCTGCCCTCGTGTTGTATCTGGTCCGTCGGACCAGCATACACACGAGCGGGCTTTCCGTCGGACCAGCACACACACGAGCGGACTTTCCGCCCGAAACTGAGTCCGGCGGAAAGATTTAAAACTTTTTTCAAATCTAGGTCCGGCGGGCTTTTGGGAAAAAGTCCGCCGGAAAAGTCCGCCGGCGCCCACACACGGGCGGATTGTCCGGCACACTCTGGTCCGTCGGACCAAGTATGCCGGAAAGTCCGACCGTGTGTACGCGGCATTAGGCGTAGGGCGATCCTGAGGGACTTTGCACTGGGACAAGTGGAAAAAGCCCTGCTTCGGTTAAAGCAGGTGTATTACGATAGGGGAAACAAAGCACATTCCTTGCTGGCAAAAAAGCTGCGGGAGGACTCCCTTAACTCAACGCCCCACCAAATTAAGAATAAAAAAGGCTGTTTGCTATCCCATCCCAAAGATATTGCACATGCTTTTGCAGACTTCTACACCGACCTCTATAACAATCCAGACATCCCAAAAAATCCCCCCGCCCCAGAGATCTCACTTAGATTACATCGTTATCTAGAACAAAGTGGTGTCCCCCGCCTACAAACTACAGACCTAGAGGCCCTAAACGCACCTATTACAGAGGAAGAAATAGAGCTTACGATCAAATCACTACCATCTCGTAAATCACCAGGTCCTGACGGCCTACCATACGAATACTATAAGACTTTCCTCCCTCTCCTACTCCCATATATGAGCAGACTTTTTAACACCTTTCTCCGGGACACTCCGGTCCCAGCTGACATGCAGAGATAATTTATTACCTTGATTCCCAAACCGGACAAAGACCCAGTATTATGTGCTAATTATCGACCCATTGCCCTTCTAAATTCCGACTTAAACATTTTCACAAAACTACTTTCAATCCGCCTGAATGTAGTCCTTCCCTCTCTCATACACAAAGACCAGGTAGGTTTCGTACCGCTTAGACAGGCGGGGGATAACACGAGGAAAGTAACTGACCTAGTGGATGTGGCGAACAGGGAGGATTCGGCGTCTTTGCTTCTTAGCCTGGGCGCTGAAAAAGCCTTTGACCGTTTAGGTTGGCCCTTCCTGTTCGCCACCCTACAGCATATAGGATTGAGGGGCCCCTTCTTACGAGCGGTGCAGCACCTATACTCTAACCCCACTGCACAGGTCAGAACTCCTTTTGCCTTCTCTGCCCCGTTCCCAATACACAACGGTACACGGCAGGGGTGCCCTCTTTCTCCCCTGCTGTTTGCGCTATGCGTGGAACCTTTAGCAGCCCACATCCGAGGTAACCCGGATATCCACGGGATATCAGTCCGGGGTAGGGAGTTTAAAATTTCATTGTTTGCTGATGATATCATTATGACCCTGACACAACCTAGAATATCCCTCCCGAATCTCCACGCCGAGCTGGACAAATATGGGGCCCTATCGGGCTATAAAATTAATGCGTCCAAATCAGAAGCCCTCCCAATAAATATCCCTGAATCAGAAATCATACATTTACAGGCCAACTTTCCATATCACTGGAAAACTATATCTCTAAAATATCTGGGAATTTGCATTACTCCAACATTCGCAACTCTTTACCAGGAAAATTCCCCCCAACCTATTTCATGCTATCAGAGCCATGCTCCTCAGATGGAAAAAACACCACCTCTCCCTCTTAGGGCGGATAGCGTCCATTAAAATGACGATCCTCCCGAAACTACTCTATCTATTTCAAACATTACCCATTTCAGTTCCATACAAACATCTAAGAAAACTTCAGCTAGATCTACTTAAATTTGTCTGGAATCATAAAAGGCATAGAATTCCCCAATCAGTCCTTATGGCAGCTCGGTCTGATGGTGGCCTCGCATTACCGAATCTAATTAAATATTACCAAGCCACTCAACTCAGAGCTATAATATCATGGTCCACCCAGTGGTCCTACAATAAGTGGACAGAAATTGAGAAGATCTGGCTGGCACCGACCCACCCAAATAGCTTGCTCTGGTGTGCGGACGCGAAGGTGCCCCCTGAACGTCTATTAGGAGCTATGTCCCAACTCCGTAAGATGTGGAAAGCACTGTGCTCCCCACATGGCCTCTCCTCTGAAAAATCGCTCTTAACCTCCTTTATTTGCAACCCTAAAGTGCCGGATAGCCTCACACACCAGATGTCCTACCCATGGTCATCGCGGAACCTTTTCCACTTGGGCAACATAATAGACCCTAGAACACGTAGGCTATTATCCTTCCCTGAACTCCAAACCAAATATGATATACCACGCCAAGCTTTTTATAGATACCTACAGATCCGCCACTATGCCCTGACCATAGCGCCTGACCTGCGATTTTCCCCCTTAACCCCCTTTGAAAACTTGGTTATGGCAGGTTTGACTCAGAGGGGACTGATCTCTGATATCTACAAAATTCTAAATGCTTACTCAGTAGAGGCGCAAGGCAAGCACCTCTATATGATTAAGTGGGAGAAAGCCCTTAAGGAGGAACTCTCCATGGAACAATGGCGGGCAATATGGTCTCAGGCAGCGAAAAGTTCAATTTGCACATTGTATAAAGAAAACGCATACAAAATTATTTTCTTCTGGTACATGACCCCAGACGTACTTCATGCTATTTACCCCACTAGCTCAGATCAATGCTGGAGATGCTCGGGAGCCAGGGGTACCCTTCTTCATATTTACTGGGAGTGCCCTCAAATTGTCACCTTCTGGGGAAAAGTTCAGCAGTTACTGACCAACCTCTTGGGAAAACCACTTCCTATGACCCCTAAATTTTTCTTACTAGGCCTATCCCCACTAAAGATTTCAAAAACCAATAAAAAACTAGTGCGCCATATTTTAACGGCCGCACGATGCCTCATAGCATTGAATTGGAAAAAGAAAACCCCCCTACCCCTGAGGCATTGTATGCGAGGATTAAAGATGTGGAATTGATGGAGAAGATGACGGCCAGGATGCAGGACAGATTAGAAGCCCATGATAAGGTCTGAGAGTTGTGGCGCCTCCGGGAGGACTCTTTATAAACGGATCATTGACTCACTCAGGTGACTTTACTTCTCTTCTTTCCCTATTCTTTTCTATTTCTTTTTTTCTCTTGCTCTTATCACATAAGTTATTTTTGTTATCAGATATGAGAGGTCTACTCTTAATTTGCGATGTTGAGAAGTAGTTGCAACCATGTTGGTTGAGAAACCATAACTTTCTTGCAATACATCAAGGAAAATACTACATATACATGTATTTGTTTGTTTAACACCATGTACCGCACTTTCCTACTACCCTTCCCCGTTGTATTCTATGCAATGTAAACTTTGGTAACAGAATAAAATAAAATGTTATTGAGGAAAAAAAAAAAAAGTCTCCTGAACTGTGCCACGCTGTGGGGATATTATAGTATTCAGGGTAGTAAATTCTGTGGGCCTCATCTCCAAAGTCTCGTATCCAGGGGTATCAACATGCTGTACACCACCTCTCACCCAAAGGGTCCAACCTAGGCAGTGGGTCTCTTGACTTCAAAATGGGGGAGAATTCACACTCACAAGGGGGGGAGGGAGGGGGTGAGGCCTTTGTATATAAAATGAGTGGTGATATATAACTCCCCACAGCGGAAGTTACTGATAAAGCAAAGATGGGGCCCACCATCCTCTGCCAATGTCAACAGTACTCACAGTAACTGGCCGATTGCCCGATCATCCATCCGGACGTCCACGTCGATCCAACCACTGTGCTGCCTCCCTGGGGTCTTTAAAAAATAGGACTTTACCATCATCCTCCACTCTCAGTCTGGCCGGAAACAGCATGGCATATTTAAGATGTACCACCCTAAGCCGCCTCTTAACATCTTGGAACTGTGCACGCTTTCTTTGGACTTCATTAGAGAAATCAGGAAACACTGCAACCTGATTGTTGCCCAGGGTGATATTGCCTTTCTCTCTGGTCAGCCACAGGATTTTATCTCTGTCTTTAAAGTTAAGGAATTTGGCAATAAAGGTTCTGGGGGGGCACCCACAGGCGGAGGTTTAGCTGGGATTCTGTGTGCCCGTTCCACTGCGAACATAACGGAAAGGGCCTCTCTTCCAAAATGTTTAATCAGAAGGGATTCCAAGTATTCTGCAGGATTGGTACCTTCCGCCTTTTCGGGTAAACCGATGAACCGGAGGTTACATCTCTGCAAATGATTCTCCATATCATCCTGGTGTGCGTGTAGTTGATGAATCTGGCACTGTAGGTCCTCTGTAGTGTGGCTCAGGGGGTTCAGGATGTCCTCTGCTGCTCCAATGCGCGTCTCAGCTTCGGTCACCCTATCCTTCACTTTGGATAAGTCTTGGCGCAGCAGGGAAATGTCAATCTTGACCTCATCTATTTTGGCAGTGAGTGTTCCCTGCAGTGATGCAATGGCATCTAAGACCTTGGCCGTGTCCGCGCTCTGATGGACCGCCTCCGAGCACGTGCTGTCTCCTTCTTTGGCCTGCGGATCTTGGTCCTGATGGCAATATTTCTCCAGCTTGTCCACCGCCTCAGAGATCCTCTTCGGCGGTGACATATTCCCCCACTGCTCAGGTATATCTCTCACCAGGCCTACTTTAGACACAGCAAGATGGCCGCTGATCCGGATAATTGGGGTCAGAGCTGCGTTCCGTTCACAAGATGGCTTCAGGATATAGGTGTGTCTGGTCGGCAAGGGCAGACTGCCAAAAGACCCCTCTAAGATGGGTTTGGACTTGGGGTATACAGAAAGGCCAGGAGGGCTCACCAGGGAATCGCCGGGTGTAGCAAGATGGCCGCCGGTCCGGATCACAGGCCAGCTCAGCGGTCCCTCCTGGGATTGATTTCGGCCTTGGGTGCGCTATGATAGCATCCTCAGGCAGTCCGGAGGTAGTCCCAGGACAGGGGCCAGTCTCTGGCTATCAGGGGCACCCGAAAATCCCATCCAGGCCGCCGCCGGGTGCAGCAAGATGACCGCTGCTATGGGGACTAGGCCGAAGCCGCGGCCTTTCCTAGGGCTAATAGCGGTCTGGGATCCTCGGGCGGTGGTTTGGCTGGTCAGCAGGCTCCAGATGTATTGCAGGAAGCAGCATTTATCCCCAGGGGTGATCCAGAGTGCTCGATGGCAAGGATGGCCACAGGATGTCAAAAACTGAGTTTGGGTCACCGGAGCTCAGACAGCCTGCGACCTACTCCATTGCTTACCAGGCCACACAAATGCAAATATGTTTAGTGCAATTCAGTGTTATCAAACCGTGATATACTTGTGCAATTAATATCTACCAGCATGTATACATCTTATTTCATCTTAATAAAGTCTCCATCTATCTTATTTCTTCGTCATCCGATATGGATTTTCCTCTTTAAAGAATGGGAGATAGGGTAATACCCTAAGACAGCAGGAGTAATAATAATAAAAAAAAAAGTGGGGGGGCAGGAGATTAAATTTTTCTTTTTCTCTTAGCGGGCATCTCACCCAGCAGAGGGGGGGTCCCAGCCTATCCTAATATACCTATTCTCAGATCATTCCTCTGTTCAATCCTTCTTAAGACTGTTCCAAATTTTCTTGGATAAAATTGATCCAATTAAGGGAGGGAAAAGAAAAAAGAGAAAAAAAAAAAACCCCAAGGAGAAATTTTAAGATGATAGCATAGCATCCGTTCTCTTTTAATTTCCAGTCTGATCTTCTGCTCCTAATTCTCGCCATATTTCTGCAGTTTGTCGGGGGGTTTTCACAGTTATCTTGGGATCCCCCCCCCTGTCTCTTCATCGTTGGCTGCAGCCAATCTGGGACCTCACATTGCTCTACCCCCAAGAATGAGAACAGGGCAGGGAGCTCCGACGGCTGGAATAAAGAGAAAGAAGATGATCCTCTCTTTACCATTAAGGATATAGGGTATCCCCATCGATATGAGCCCCCCGAGAGCCTGATTTGCTCCAAAAGCGGGCGCAATTGCACCCTTCTTTGAAGAGTAGCTCGAGATAGATCTGGGAGAATTTTAATCATTGCTCCCTCATAGCTTACCGGGCCCACCTTCCACGCTTTTCGATTTATTAGTTCTTTATGAGCATATCTATGCAAGCGTACAATCACATCTCTGGGTCTGGTTAAGTCTATGGAACATGGTTCTGGGGCTCTATGTAGTCTATCAAACTCTATATCCTGGGATCCCACTGAAATTCCCAATTTCTGACATATACTTAGCACAACAGTATGCAGTGCTTCTCCTATGTCCTCTGGGATACCTCTAAACCTCAAGTTATTACGACGGCTCCGGTCTTCAATTTCCTCTAATTTAAGTTGTATAGAGGTGTTATGGGCAGTCAGGAAGATCTGTTCTCTTTCCATCTTAGCTATCCGCTCTTCTAATCTTACCACAGCCATCTCCCCTGCAGTGCATCTATCCGTCACCACTTGTATCTCCGTTCTGGTCAGCTGTAGTTCTCTGCGGTGTCCTTCCTCCAGCCAGTTCACCATCGCCTCCATCTCACTCCGTGTCGGCAATGCCTGGAGGATCACCCTCAGATCTAAATCCCCCAGCTCTGAGCCTGCCATGCTCCACTGATTTGGTATTGACATGCTCTGTTCCTTTCGGCTCCGGCGTGTCAAACACACCTACCGCCGGAGATAAACTCATGCGAGGTGCTGCCGTTGGAATCTCTGTACACGGTCTCCCTCTTAGCTCCAGAGCTGATGCCCGGGCTATCGCAGCCCGTGTACGCTGAAAAAAATATTGGATTTCCAGCTGTGTGGGGTTTTTCTGTGTAGGTTTGTGTTTTTCTTCACCCTTCTTTCTTGCACTGTTCATTCCGTAATCTATATCTTATAAATCTGCTGCCTTTATCGGCATAATGGCTACGTCAAAAAACTTGATTCACTGGAGGGATGGCCGAAGCTCTGCTAGTGTGACTCTCTACTCCGCCATCACCAGGTCACGCCCCCTCACAACTCCAGGGAGAATCCAATGTGTGGGCCTTTTTTGACACGTGTGCAGCAGATCGTACCGTTGCTGTTTGCAACCTATGTCTGAAGCAGATCAAACGTTGGCCAGAACAGCAGCCACTTGGGCACCACATGCTTGACCAGATATATGACGACCTCCCATGCAGTCTGTTTCCTGTATACTATATTTGAGATTTAATATTTCTCAGATATGATTTGGGTTAAATGAGAGTTCTTTGACCATGAGTGAAAGCTTTAACACAATAACATTTATTGGTGAGTAGTTGAAAGTCTATCTAATACACAACCATCTATCTACAAACCAAGGAAGAAAATATTAGGTTAAAATGAGAGAATTACATGAAGGAATACAGAGTATATTCCTTAAAACATTAATTTACTAACTAATTTAGTTACAAGTAAAATGCAGACCTTTCCCATAATTACCCTTTGCACCAAGGTTCCATTCTGATGGCTGCTCTCCCATAAAAGTGTATTTCCCTCCCATCTAGTCTGTGTATATCATTACAGGCTGATGCCTCATTGGTTGGCATAGCGTGGCTCTGATTGGTGAGCTTCCCTATTCCTGGTTAAGGACTGGCTACATCTGCAATCCCTATACTTTGCATAAGTCAGCCCCCTTTAATGCATATCCTTGTGACTATTCTGAGCAGGAGATTAACTTGAATTTTCCCGGGAAGTCAAGTATTGATTATGGGTTGGCCTCCCTTCATTGCATATCCCAGCATGCGATGGTTTGAAGTGAGTATGTGTAAAACAATGAGGTTTGGATCCCATTGTTTGTATACACAAGCCTAGGCACCGACTTGTCTGGTCTACCAGAGATTTCTGTGAAGATAATATGTTCCGCCCTACATAGATACAAGCTAAATGAAATATATTCATAATTACAATATTTTACAGCTATTAATGGAGATTTCACATAAACTCATAAGGCAACAAGTCAGTTGGCAGGCCGACTTCTCCTTTCTCCTCATCTGGGATCTCCAACCCTACTATACCTCCAGTCCTCTCAAAAACCTGCACTGAGAGGGATGAAGGTATAGCAAGTACTTGCAGCCAATCTGCTAGCAGTACACCACCATGTGATTTTAGCAGGCAAATTTCCCTACCCCAGTTGCTAAACCGTAAAAAGAAATTCGGTCCCAGCCATCCACATGCTCAGCGTCTGAATGCTAGCTTGGCCAAATTGCTAGCACTGCAACTGCTGCCTTTCTGCTGGCCCCTTTTGTGAATTTGTGTAATGTGCTGTACCTCAGTTGCAGGTTCCAAAACGCCATTTCTTTTAAAGGAAGGCCATTCCGGCTCTCTACCAGCATGTGGAAGGCAATGTTTTGGCCTCGTTGGACAGGGCGGTCAGCAGTAAGACTCATGGTCTAGCAGGTATGGGCAGGGATGTTACCTTTCCTTCACAGTGCACTGGGTAACTCTGCTGGCAGCTGGGAAGGATGCAGGACAGGGTTCAGTATTGTTGGAGCATGTTCCATCACCATGCCTCCAAAATACTAGTGGTGATTCTGCCACAGCTCTCTCCTCCACCCCCTCGTCTTCTTCTTCCTCTATGGCCTCTTCTGCAGATTTGTCCTCTGAACCAGCGGTGCTCCGTAAGCGTTCAAGGGGCTACGCAAGCACTCAGGCAAAAAGATGCCATGCGGTGCATGAGTTACATAGTTACATAGTAGGTGAGGTTGAAAAAAGACACAAGTCAATCAAGTCCAACCTATGTGTGTGATTATATGTCAATATTACATTGTATATCCCTGTATGTTGCGGTCATTCAGGTGCTTATATAATAGTTTCTTGAAACTATCGATGCCCCCCGCTGAGACCATCGCCCGTGGAAGGGAATTCCACATCCTTGCCGCTCTTACAGTAAAGAACCCTCTACATAGTTTAAGGTTAAACTACTGCTTAGGGGACAGCAGCCACACTGGGGCAGAGATTCTGTCAGCTCTGCAGGGGCAGGCTCAGAGGTGGTTGACGCCACACCAGCTTCAGCCAGGAATGGTTGTATGCGACAATGGTACCAACCTTCTCTCAGCCCTCCGACAGGGACACTTGACCCATGTTCCATGTTTGGCACACGTCCTGAATTTGGTGGTGCAGCAGTTCTTGCGCAGGTACCCAGGCCTACAAGATCTCCTGAAGCAGGCCAGAAAAGTCTGTGGTCATTTCCGCCAGTCATACAATGCCAGTGCTCGGCTGGCTGACATTCAAAGGGAATGCAACCTGCCCACCAACCGCCTCATTTGTGACATGTCCACCAGGTGGAACTCAACGTTGGTAATGCTGCAGTGGCTGCACATGCAGCAGAGGGCCATCATTGAGTACCTGTGTGAGTATGGCACCAGGACAGGGTCAGGGGAGCTTGGCTTCTTTTTGCCACGCCAGTGGCTACTGATTGAAGGATGCATGCACTGTCCTGTCACCATTTGAGGAGGCCACGAGCATGGTGAGCAGCAGCAATGCATGCATCAGTGATACTGTCCCTCTTGTCTTCCTGTTGGAGCACACTCTTCATGGAATAATGGACAGGACACTTGAGGCAGAACAGCAGGAGGAAGAGGACTTCCTTACCTCTCAAGGCCCCCTTTATCCAGATATTATTCCTGCGGGCCTGCCAAGCACACAGGAAGAAGAGGAGGAGGATTGTGTCAGATGGATGTGGAGGATAACACTCAGCAGCAGTCTTCAAGGGATGGTTTTTAGTCCCCAGAAACCCAAGGAGTTGTACGTGGCTGGGAGGAGGTTGTTACAGATCATGTGATCCTTAGTTACCCAGAGGACTCAGAATCAAATGCCTCTGCAAACTTTCGCAGGCTTTGCAGAATCAGGGAGGCCATGCAGCGTAAGCACCCTAGGATTCGTGGTATCAAAGAAAGGGATCATTACTGGCTGGCAACCCTTCTTGATCTGCGTTACAAGGGTGAGGTTGCAGAACTCATCCTGCCTTCGCAGAGGGAGCAGAGGATAAAAAACATCTTAAGGAGGCCTTGAAGAAAGGTTTGTGCAATGCATTTCCAGACCCTGGGAGGTTACAATTTCCTGGTGCTGGACTAAGTGTTGCTGAGGCTTTGTTCAGTCAGAGGAAGAGCGGTGGAGAAGGTGGCCGGCTGACTGATGATTTAGACAATTTTTCAGTCCTCAGCGCCAAGGTCTGATCGGTTCAAGCAACCATCGCCAGCGTCTGCATTACATGGTGCAGGAATATCTAGGGGCAAGAGCAGACTTGGAGACCTTTCCAACAGAGCATCAACTGGGTTACTGGGTCTTGAGGATGGATCACTGGCCAGAACTTGCTCAATATGCAATTGAGCTACTGGCCTGTCCTGCATCCAGCGCGCTTCCTGAACGCACATTCAGTGCTGCTGAAGAGTTTGTAATGGATCAAAGAGTGCGCCTGTCCACAGACTCTGTTGATAGGCTCACATTCATAAAAATGAATCAGTCTTGGATCAGCAGCTATCAAGCACCTGATGCTGATGTAACTGATTGAATTTGCGTTTGATCTGGGATCCCTTGAAGACTGCCTATGCTGACTATCCTATTTCTCCCCAATCTTGATGATGCTAGCTTCCAACAATATTTTTGGTTTAGGGCACCACCACTGCCTAAGGCCCAATTTTTCTGTCCCTGTTTAACAGGGGCATGTAATTAGAATTTTTGATCTAATATTTCACAGCAGGGCCCGTTCCTGCGCCCAACAAGAATATCTGTGAGGGGTTACAGTATGTGCCACCACCACCACCAAAGGCACAATTTTTCTGCCCCAGCATCAGAAAAAAAGGACATGCATGCCCCACGGCCACCTGCAGAGGATGCACCATGTCCACGACCAGCACTGTTGACTGTAGACACAAAGCCTGCTTGCCCTCTTTTAGTGGCCTGTAAGCATCTGCCCCTCCTGGTGGCCTTCCGGACATGATGGGGATTTTGTTTTGCAATGCCACACTACACTACACTACACTACACTGTATTGTGTACTGTGTACACCACCAGAAAAGTAGTAGCAGCTGTACTACGTCTGCACTGTATTGTGTACTGTGTACACCACCAGAAAAGTAGTAGAAACAGTACACCACGGAATGCACTGTAGATCTAGGCAGAGGCGGCTCTCCAATTAGGCAAATTAGGCGATCGCCTCAGGCCTCGCCATCATAGGGGCCTCGCCATCGCCGAATTTGCCTGATATGTGCCGCCGGCAAATGACAGGAGCGGGTCCGAGGAGACCTCCTTCACCCCCCGCTCCAGCCGCCGCTAAAAGACTGGAGGACTCTCTCTCTCTGCTTCCTACCCATCCCCCCTCCTGTCAGAGTTGAGCAGAGCAGCAGAAGATCGGAGGAGCGGCTGTGTCTGTGTGGAGAGAGAGAGAGAAGCTGCTGTGGGCTCTTCTCCCCCCCTCTCCTCCTCTCAGCACTGTACTCATGTTTCTTCCCCCTCCTTCTTATTGGACAAGGGGGGAAAAAACACTAGAATGAAACAGAGAGGAGGATTGTGGGAAATGTAGTATCGAATGATGGACATTACAAAACTAAGGGAAGATACTGCAGCCCCCAGCATAAGAAGAGGTAGAGAGATCCAGAAGCCCGGGAGAATTTTGGGGAAGTGTACCCAGGACTTCATCAGAGAGAGAAATCCCCACAGCCTAGCACCATCCCTTCTGAAGAAAGGCATGAAGTTATTTCCAGAATACAGATGTGGGCACTACCCAGCGGAGTTGCCACAGGCAACCCAGAATGAGCCAACTCCTGATCAGAAGAACCATTGTGTTGCTGTATCCCTGGGTCTGGTAAGAGGGTTGATTGGCCATTATCTACTGTCATCTATAGGAACTGCCCACCATGTTATTCTCTGACCCTAATACTGCCCGCAGGCCCTATTCACAGCTGCAACATGCACCAGCGATTAGAGATGAAGATTTAGCACTTAGTGCTAGTTCACACTGCAGCGATGTTCAACATCGGATGTGATTTGTACCACACTGCAGTGCAAATCACATGCGACTTCTATGCGATTTCAGCCATACAGATTGTATGGCTGAATTCGTATCGCATTCGGACCAAACACACAGGATCTCTTTTCTGATCTGCAGCGGAATCGGATCGCATGGGTGTTCACACCCATGTGATCCGATTCCTGTCCGAATTTGCAGTTCACACTGCGATATGCAAACTGACTTGGGGGTGTCATTAACTTTGTATTGACACTCCAAGCAGTTCGCATAGGGCAGTGTTAACTGCCACAGGGAGACATACGATGCGGGAACCCGCAGTGGATTTGCAGGGTTCCCACATCGCTGCAGTGTGAACCAACACTTAGGCTCGGTTCACACTGGTGCGATGCGAGAACCCTGAGAATCCACTGCCGGTTCCTGCATCGCACCTGACTCGCCGGCAGTTCACACTGCCTTATGCAAACCGCTGAAAGTGTCAATACAAAGTTAATGACACCCCCAGATCAGTTCACATATTGCTGTGTAAACTGTCAATTTAGACATGAATCGGATCGCATGGGTGTGAACACCCATGCGATCCGATTCTGGTGTGGACCAAAAAAGGGTCCTGCATGACCTTGGTCCAAATGCGATGCAAATTCAGCAATACTATCTGTTTGGCAGAAATCGCATAGCACAGACTTCACATGTGATTTGCACTGCAGTGTAGTGCAAATCACATGTGAGGTTGCACAGCACACTGGTGTTAACCGAGCCTAAAGACTGCCCTATAACTGTAGTGGCCCTAGGGCTATGGCCGGCACTACCATATGGTGGCTTAAGCAGCCACCTCAGGGCACCAGGATAGGGGGGCAGTAAAATCCTAATCCTCAACCACTTGCTGGGGATTCAGATTTTTACAGTGCTGAATGTTCTTTGTTTTTTTTACACACTCCCAGCCCCTATAGCAGCTCGGAGTGTGTGTACTATAGTAAAGCTGACTGTCGCCTTTCATATGGAAGTGTTACAAGTGGCTGGGAAGCCGCCTATCACTTCCAGAACTGACACAATGTGCAATCCCCTTCACCATGTTTACCGGGCGCCACTGTCTCGCCTGCGGGCCCGGTGCTGTCATGATGGGTGGCACTGGGATTGGCGGCCATAGCTCAGCAGACCTTTGTCCACTCAGCCACCCCCCTGTACACAGACCGGGAAGTGTCATGTATGACGTCAGGGGCAGGCTTGGCCAGGGGGGGCATAGTGCCCCCTAGGCCACTCTAATCTATGTTGAAAACAGCTGGCAGCCGCTGCCCGCTGCCTTTTTTTTTTCTTCTGTAGGAAGTTGGGCCGGCGGCCCAGCCGGCTGCTGTTGCATTCTGGGAGTTTTAGTCCGTGCTCAAGCTCCCGAGCAGGGCAGAGGAAACTACAACTCTGGTGAGTCTGCATTGATGGGCACTGATGAGGTGGCACTGGTGAGGCTGCATTGAAAAAACAGGTGGGCATGGATGAGCTGATTTGGTGGTTCAATGGGCCACTTGACTGGACAGGCTGCCATCCCTCACCTGTATGACGTCACTTCTTGGACCAGGGATAAGTAAACAAAAATCCTTGCACTGGCCCTGCACAGTTTGTTGTTGCCATTTAAAAGGGGGACCCCACCTTATCTAATTTTTTCGAGTGCACTCGAAAACAATTAGGAAACTGCTATTCCTTTAAACACGTTTAGATTACAGTTGTGTTCCTAAATATTGATTTACCTATTCTCGTATTGATTTTTTTGCTATTGATATAGAGCTGCTTTTATAGATATATTTGTTTACCTTTCTAACCTGAGGGTAGTTCTACTCTGCTTTGTGAACTGCAGTTTTTGTCATTTATGCAAGTTCCTAATTCTAGACAAATAGTGTCTACTACTAAACACGTGTGTAATTGTTTATTGCCTATATCCTATAATAAGGTGAAGCCTGCTGCATAGTTCAAGGGCATCAGTGGGGCCTCATGTCGAAGTTTTGCCTAAGGCCTCACAAAGCCTAGAGCCGCCTCTGGATCTAGACTACACTGACTGGATGCAGAGTATATATATATATATATATATATATATATATATATATATATATATATATATATATATATACACACACACACTGACTGTATATATATATATATATTAAATACACTGCCGCTAACTGAATAACCTGCCTGCTTAATCTAAATCAAGCTATGTCTCCGTCCACGCCAACAACACTACACAGGGCCGCCGTGTAGGCAGCCTTATATAGTGTGGGGCGTTGACTTAGTCCACCTGAGCCATGATTGGCCAAAGGTACCCTGCCTTTGGCCAATTATGGCTCTCTTAGCAGAGGGCGCTGGGATTGGCCAAAGCATGCAGGTCAGGTGCATGCTTTGGCCAATCATCATACAGCAATGCACTGCGATCTCGCAG